>NC_090928.1:826788840-827091870 GCF_040938575.1 Ambystoma mexicanum | reverse complement strand
GCGGGTAGTAGCGTTTTCCTCTACCTCATTCTCATCATCCTCTTCTTCCTCCTCCGCATCCTCACTCCTGTTCCCCTCTTCAGGCCCTTGGGGAGGTGGTGGTGGTGGAGGGGGTGGGGTTGGTGCTGAAGCAGGTGCAACACCAAGTGGCAGTTCAGCAGCCAAGGATGCCATCTCGATGATGGTGTAGTCTGCAGGTGGCAGCAAAAATCACTGTGTTCTGAAGGATAGCCAGAAACACAATGGGAATAAGCTCTTGGGCGTGGTCTTTTATAGGGGTGCTTGTGCGCGGTTCGCGGACATGCGCACTGTCCGCGGACAGATCGAACACAAAAAAAGGATCGGAAAGTTTCAAAAGGTATATAGAAACTCAAGATTGCTATGTGGGACTTGTGCCATGGTGAGATTTTATTGAAAAATATTATGGATTAACTGAAAATGTACTTTTAAATTGTTCGGGGACGCGAACAGTGTCTGCATTTCAGGACAGAGGATGAGCGTGGACGCGGTCATATGATCCATTCGCGAACTAGTCCGCGAAGGAAGCGCCTGTCCGCAGGACACCAAGTGCACGGAGATTGGTTAGCACATGCGCATTGATGTCCTACGGACACTGTTCGGGTTCTGAAGTAATTAAAAGTGCGTCACACGTGAAACAAACATTTCAGGACACCGCATGTGTTCTTAGAACAGTTTAAACTTGGTAGCGAACAGTAAGGACAGATATAGTGTTCTTCAGGACACGTGTAATTTAGTTTATGTACAAACATTTCAGGACACCAATTGTGTTCTTAGAACAGTTTCAATTGGGTAGCGAGCACTACGAACAGGTATAGTGTTCTTCAGGACACCTCCATTTTCGTTTACGTACGAACATTTCAGGACACCAATAGCGTTCTTAGAACAGTTTGAACTTGCTAGCGAACAGTACCGGACATGTATAGTGTTCTTTAGGACACTTTAATTTTTGTTTGTTTACGAACAATTCAGGACACCTCGTGTGTTCTTAGTACAGTTTCATGTTGCTAGCGAACACTACGAACAGTTGTACTGTTGTTCAGGACACATCATTTTCGTTTATTTACGAACATTTCAGGACACCAATTGTGTTCTTAGGACAGTTTTAAGTTGATAGCGAACATTACGGACAGATATAGTGTTCTTTAGAACACTTTAATTTTTGTTTCTTTATGAACATTTCAGGACACCATGTGTGTTCTTAGAACAGTTTCAACTTGCTAGCGAACAGTACGAACAGGTGTGGTGTTCTTCAGGACACCTCCATTTTCGTTTATGTACGAACATTTCACAACACTCGCACTGTCCGCGGACACTTTTATTGTTTTTCAAAAAAAAAAACGGAAACTATTCACAATACAATATAAAAATTAAACTTTATTTAACATATATTAATAATTTATGACAGAGAAGGTGAGGCAGAAACAGAAACAAAAACAGGAGAATTTGGGGTTTCAACATGATTGGTATTAGGTGAAGAAGGGATGGAAATCTCATCAAAACGTTTTGGATTATGGAGAGGGTTTGGGGATAATTGACTGGGATATGGTGAGGAGGGACAAGTACATGTGGGGCAATGGTACGAGGTTTTTGGTTTGAAATGATTTTCTACAAAAGTTTTTAAATTATTAAAATTAGCCAAAAATACATCCATTTTTTCTTCTATATTGTGAAGACTGTTATCCATAACAGGGTTTTCTGAAGTTTTTTCTATTTTGGTATGCTCTGTACAAAAAAATAATATATATGTTAAATGTATATAAAAAAAATAATAAATAAATGGTTTATATTATAAAGTGTTTACCATTAGTTTCACTATCTTGTGACATTTCTTCATGTGGGAAATTGTCCTCTAGCCATTCCAGAGTACTAGAAATTTCTGTGAGAAAAAAAAAAAAGATAATATATTTTTTAATCTGATACAGAAAGTTTATAAATATATGAGTAAAATGAAGTACACTTACTATTTCTGGTAAGATAAGTCCTATGTATTCAGTGGGTCTGGTCTTGTTCTCAGTTCTGTTGTGTCAGTGAGGTAATTATGTTCAAAGCCAATTTATCTTCTTGTGGTATATTCCATTTCAGAACATATTGGGCCTCATTACGAGTCAGGCGTTAAGGGGTTAACGGCGCCGTAAACGGCACCGACCCTTAACGCCTGATTACAAGGTCCGTTAGCGCCATGGTGATTTTAACGCCTGCTTTTTGCAGGCATTAAAATCCATGGCGCTAAGGGACCATGGTGCTAATTACGCCACCGTAATTTACGGTGGCGTAATTAGCGCCTTCCCCACTCCTATTATGCCCTATGGGGCAAAAATGGGAATGGGGAAGGGTAAATGGGGATTGGGGATTTACCGCCCCACTCACCTTGGAATGGGGCGGTAAGTCCGCCAACCACCATGGCGTAAACGTAGTTTACACCATGGTGGTAAAGGTACGACCCAGGCGGTAACTTACCGCCTGGGTCGTAATGAGGCCCATTGTATTTAAATGAATGGTTAGTGTGTTACATATATGGGTTACATTTCTTATGTATTACTATATATAATGTGTTTGTGTGCTGCTTTTTGAATTTGTTAAATGTTCCTATATTATGATATAACAATCAAACATACCCCACCACCACCCCCCACAGTTTTTAGGTAGTGGTACTGTTCTCCGAACATGTCCGCGAACATTAAATAAGTTCGCGGACATCAAGTTCATAAGAAGAGATCTAGTCAGTTCCATATGACATGTATATAAAGTCAAAGTCATTATTGTTAAGTTGTGCTACTAAAAAACTATGAAATTCAGTGAAAACACTTTGTTAAAGGGACGTTATGGTTAAGTTGCGCTACTAAAAACCTATGAAATTCAGTGAAAAAAACTTTGTTAAAGGGACGTTTTGGTTAAGTTGCGCTACTAAAAACCTATGAAATTCAGTGAAAAAACTTTGTTAAAGGGACGTTATGGTTCCAAGTAAAACTGAAAAACCCTTGAAATTCGCCAGTTATGGTAAGCTAAGCAACCATAACTCGCGCCACCACCGTGCACTGCTAAGACTAACACCCAGGACATCAAAGATGCCATCACAAATGTCATTGATGACATCACTGATGAAATCACATGTGTATGTACTTCTCATGAAATATGTGTAGAAGGGATTCTTATTATGTTGCGAAAAAAACTGTCAAGAATCATTGCAAGAAATATACCCTAATAAGTAATAACCAACATTACCAGAATCAATGTTCTCATTATTACAAAAGAACATACTAGCTCTAACCATGAAAGCAAAAATGCATCGGTTGATTTCACAATTAGCAATATTTTGCCGAGGACAAAAAACACAACTATTGTCCCATACTGATCTAGGTAAGGAAGCAGAAAAAATAACCTTGGCATTTGGAAGGACTTTCATGATTGCCTGAATCAAGTTTTGCAGATCTTGCAACAAAGTAGGGGCACTGACATAGCCCAAAAGCACAGAACCACAGTGTAGGACAACTACATGTGGACTATGAAACCTAGCCACATCCTGACAAACTACTAGAATTGACTGCAAATTTAAATCAGGCACAGTTCTCCACATGACATCCACTCCTTTTGTGTCAAAATGGTTAGCCACATTCCTGGATTCAGCATACTGCTCCAAACCATTCACAAATATATCTCCAACCACCAACACCCTGACTTTCTGCACCTCTGCCATCTTCACTACACACAGTCCCTCTCAACACGAAGCAGACCCTCAACACCTGATTGGCTAATCCTCAAAATACCCTCCCACTTCATGCTTGGAAACTCCGGATGTGGCATGTCCTGTCTACAAACAACCGCGCTGTCCGTGGAGTGCGTAAGTAACACTGGGGCAGCCCTTCTACCCTTTCTACTACACTCTCTGCACCACTTCCTCATTGGCTACTGTTAAGCAGTCACACAATCATCCACCAATCACATCCAAGAACTCTACATCTAACTCTGTCATCACAGATCAGCACTTTAGATGTACTATTGATCACACTCACTACAATTCGGAACTACTATAAAACTCCCCAAGATTTCTACTTGCAGATTCTTGCACTTCCACATGCATGAACACAGACTACAGGTATGAATATTTCCTACACAGTACATGTACGCCTCTTCTAGTAATACAATACATCCCAAGAGCATAGCTCAGCGGCAACATGCGCGCCTTGAAAGCAAAACGACACGAAGCAAAGAAAATAGATCCCTGGGGCCGGGTCCGCACTTAGAAACCTCTGGATAAATACGCAACTAAGACAACATAATTACGCAACTAAAAAACAAACAATTCCTGTATCAGCGCCTCAATGCTAGCTGGCTGTGTAAGCGCTTTAAAAATGAAAAATAAAATAAATAAAAATATGAACAGAGTAACTGCCACTTACCCTGCATGAACTGTAAAATGAATTTAGCGTCATTTGTACCATTTACAATGATGAAGTGTCAATTGCAAACCTTTCAGCTCTGCTCTCCAGCTTTACACACACCTATCTAAAAAAATATTGTTTCATATTATAAAATGGGAAAAATAACAGTATAATTATAAAAAAAAGACTGTACAGTGTATTATAAAATTACACAAAGCCAGGATGAGTACATACATTCTTCTTTCAAGCACACACACAGACAATATCATTAGAAAGGCTCCCAGATCAAACAACACCACTGCCTCTATAGGAATTCTTTCTGCTTTATTTCCCACACCTTCACAAAGCCATACATTGAATGCTTTTATGTACAATCGTTACCCTTTACTCTGTACAAAATAGCAAAAAATGCATATCATTATTTCTTCTATCTCTTAACATCCATTAACATAACATTAAAAAAACAAGTTTGCTCTATACGTTTACTATTATACTCATTTCAAAAACATATTCAACTAACAGAATCTAAATAAAATATACAGAATGCACATTGGCAAAGCAAAGTGCAAAACAATGTGTACATTAACAAAAGTGCTATAAACACAGAAATTCACTAACTTCTTTCTTTTACAATTTCAGTGAAGAAAACTCTCCTGAAAAGCAGCAACGTCTGAAGTACGAACAAGGACTTACAAGAAACCTACTCTTGCCATACAAAGAAGTAAGTACAAAACTAACATAATGTTATGTTACTCAAACACACTAGCATTCTGGTATTGTAGAAGAAACAAATATATTAACCCTTTACCATTAGATGTAGTATTAGTGCTTCCCCTTACCAGTTGCATACTTTATGTTGTCTACTGAAGCCCAGTATAGTAACACACAAATACAAGAATAGCCTTCCCAACTTGATGTAGCTGCCCATTGCACAATCAGACACCTCCACAATCATACGTACCATCTTACTCATGCACAAAGCATGCATACACTGCACAACAGCCCAACCCACACTTTCTTTTTTTTCTCCAACAGACCTCAAATAATTCCTACCAAAAAAGCAACTCTGTAGAAAGCAATGCAGATGTAGAGCAAATCAAAATAAAAGTGTCCAAAATAAGCATCCATCTCTGGCAGATTTTGTACAAAAAGTTCAAACAAAACAGCTAATACAGTCATTAAGCAAAATAAAACAAGCTTCCAGTAGAGAAACTTTCCCTCCTCTATCAAAATGTAAAACCAAACAGAAAGTGATTAACAAGACTTCAGCTACCACTACTGGTAACGCTGCACCTATAAATCTTGATGTAGTGGCAAGTAAGCATGCCAACATTTTTTTTTAACAAAAAATGTTCTGCCACAGATTCCTTCAGAACCTTTTAAAAACAAAAGAGAAATCATGCACAACCGTTAAAATCTACCGAACAAAAATGTATCCTAGAAGCTCTCGTAGACAGGGCAATCCTTCTCAAAAGGAAGTTATTTATTTTAGTTTTAAACAGTATGAAACCACTAACAAAACTAACTACTAAACTACAAAAAAGACTTCTCAATAAAAGGAATATCAACAAAAATAGCTTCTTAAACATCCGTGTAGGTGAATGGAGTCACACCACGACCACAGCACCATATTTTAATTAAGAAGCATATAAACAAAAGCAAACAAACCTAATTGCCATACATAGCAGTGGACAAGGGTATGAAAAACTTAATAACACCATTATGGAACAAGAAACTCAGCTAACAAAACTATCCCCAGAAAACTCAGAATCACCTCCCCATTCTACTCAACCAAAACATCCAGTCTACTAATTGCCGTGCACATCAATGTGTAACATTGCTAAACAATCTTTGAAATCTTTACAGCAGTTTTTCAATCAGCATGTAAAAAGCAAAGACAAAATCAAAATGAAACTACTACAAAATATGGATGCCTGTCCAGTGCACAAACACACAGGACTACAAGGAAATTCATTAGCCCACATTTTAGGAGCTATTTGCAAACACACCTTCCATCATATCAAAATGATATCAGCAAATCATTCAACCATAAGAAATCTAGTCCAAAAACTCTACTATGCTAAAAGTCCTGCTTTAGCACTAGCCAATTTAAATAACAATCTTCTTTATGTAACAGCCAAGCAACTGAAATAGATGTACAACAAACTAGCAACTAGTGTACAAATAGTAACCTTCTATTAAACAAATACAAAAAAGAAATACTAAAGTTTAAAAGTACCTCAGCTGAACTACCAAACCATGTGTGTGTGTGTGTGTGTGTGTGTGTGTGTGCGTGTTGGCGCAGGGCTTCTTATAAAAGTACCACAATAACTATAGACATAACGTACAAAATAGAAGACAATGAAGATTAAAAATGGTTCCAATTAGCTCTCTACCTTATAGCAGAAAACAAAAACGACATTACTGACCCCCTTAATACGTTGCAATAACTGCACTGCAAACTTGACAAGAACCAAACACCTTAACGTTTTATCACAAATAACTTGGAATTATTCCGACTACCAGAACCTCTGCAACAACTACATTTATATGAGAGCATCATAATTCAAACAGTGCACCCATTTCAAGCAATAATACACCTCCAACCAAAAACAGCAAAATTACCTCCCTCTGAATTAGTCAAAGGCATTTGCGGCAAGGTAGTTTACTTACCATTAGACCTCAAAGAAAATGTACACACTCTAGTAGTGCAACGGCCAATAGATCAATCTTTAATTGTCTTAGAAAATTGGCAACAACTCGTGGACTTACATAAAGTTAGACAAGCCCTGCAATATTTAAAAAACAACAATGAAAACTACAAAGAAGTTAACATTGAAGAAAACCTGAGAGAAAACAGAGTAAGTTCCTAATAGAGGAACTCCCCTCCCCTGCACACTTTCACTAGCTCAAATAGATTGTCTAGGATAGAATAGACCGAAACAAACTTTATAGTTGAATAATTGATTGAATATGTATACTTTAATGTGATTTACCTAAGCTAGCAGTACATTGGGTTCTTTCCTGATGAGAATGCATGTGAATACAATATATTGAATATATATTATCATATAGATAATTACATGTTTTGTTGAAATTTCCCTTTAGATGTGATAAATTTTGTTCAATATGCCCCCGAAGAAGAGATGAACTTCTCGAAACGCGTTGGGCCAACTATGAATTATTGAAAATTAAAGAAACTGGAAATACCTACAATTTATGTGTGGAGGTTCTTCATTGAATACTAAAATAATGTTATTTTGTGCTTTAAACTAAATACTAAGTATTGAAAAGTATGTACACACATATTCAATGTATCTAAGTTGACTGTTATCTCCCCTGCACCTTAAAATGTCCTAAAAGCACTAATGTGCTATTTAACATTTATCCAAATACACAAACATAATCAATAGGAGTGCATGGTGAACACAATTGTGGTTTTCGAAAACCTGAGAGAAACCATTTGAATAATTCAAGAGTCACCAGAAACTGGTCAATTTGAACATCTAAATATTGTTACAAAATACAATATTTTAGACCATTATACAATTCATCATTTACACTCTAAAGACACTATAGATGATGCACTGGAAACTGACTAAATGCGACAAGCCAACGGATTTCAAATCTGCATATGGGAAAAAAGTATAGAAGCACGGGCCTTTTCGCTACTCTTTCCTACTGGAAAAGGAGGAAGGTACAATGATAGAGCCACTCAGATAACAGCACCAGAATATCGTTCTCTAAAAATGTATTCTGATGACCGCAGATTCAGACAAAACATGGAATACATATTCCACCTTGTCTTTGAAAGTGAACTAGCAACTCTATGCTACGGAGTTGCACACACAATAAAATCAGGTACCCATTTTCAAAATATGTCAGCTAGGCAATTATTACAAAAAGTTCAAGAAAAAGATGAGGTTTTACATTCAAGTATTATAATTATTTTAGCAAATATGCGTGGTACAAAAGAATATTGGTTCCAACGTCACGGATGTATGCTGTATGTTAAGAAACCTTGGCCCACCCACTTGGTTTGTTACATTAAGTTATGCAGAATATGCATGGGAAGATTTACACAATTTCCTACGCATTGCAAACAAAAAAAACATAGATATAAAAACACCAGGAGAACTCTGCTCTCTAAATCTTGTAAATGTATCAAGATATTTCCATCATTGCTTCATTGCTATGCTACACGTTATTTGTAATAAGACAGTTCCTCCCTTCGGAGAAGTTCAACACTTCTTTTGGAGAAAAGAATATCAAGCCAGAGGAGCGCCACACAACCACATGCTATTATGGACTAAAGATGCTCCTAAATTTGGTCAGGACAGTGATGCCACTGTTTTCCAGTTCATCCAAAAATATGTCACTTGTGAAATCCCTTCACAAACAATCCATAGTGACCTTCATGCACAAATTTTACAATTTCAAAGACACAAATGTGGGAAATATTGCTGTCGCAAATATTAAAAAAATGGAAATACTACACCAAATTCCGCTTTGGTTTACCTAGACCAGTTTCAGCAACAGATCAAGTAAACAACTTCATGTCTTCAGTCAGACATAGTGTCAAAGGTAAATCACCTAAGAAAAAAATAATGTTAAACCATTGAAAGAAAGGTAGATACAGAGTGGTAAATTGTGAAGGCAGCTTAGTGAAACTTACCAAATGCAGCTTAATTAATCATATAAAATTTTCATTAAGAACTCCTCAACATGAAGAACTGTATTACATGTCCCTGCTACAACTTTTTTAAACCATGGAGGAAAGAAGAAATGTTACTGGACACATATGACTCCTATGAAGACGCTTTCAAAGCAAATGAAAGCACTATAACAGACGTAAAATGTACACAGTACCAAACAATGTTGCACAATGAACAGCAACATGAAGAACAACTCCAGGCCCAACTGCAAGTGGACACTCTCAATAGTAGTCAACGTTCTGTAACATGGGGCCAAGAACCACTTGGACAGCACTAATAGCAAATGAGGCAGAATTAGTAATGGCAGAAGTAGAAAACACCAAGGGCCTCATTAGGACTTTGGAGGTAGCCATGCCCTTAATAAGGGCATGGCTGCCTCCAAAATCGTGTCTGGGTCCAGGTTCCCTGAATGGGGAAATACCGGGCCATTCCGAGTATGGGGGGCCTGGTATTTCCTCCTTCAGGGAACCCGGGCCCGGTCCTTTCCCATTCCCATTTGAGCCCCCATAGGGCTCAATGGGAATGGGGAGGGAGCTAACAACGGGCCCATTACAAATGGGCCCGTTGTTACCTCCCTGGTCCCCTTGCAGGACCTGCTCTGGATGTCTCGATAAATGAGACGTCCAGAGCGGGTCCCGCGAGGGGACCTCGTAATAGTGTGGAGTGGGTTTAACGGAGCCGGCACCATTACCAACGCTGTTAAACCCATTCCGCACAACTTATAATGAGGCCCCATGTGTCAGTATGAACAAGCTACAGAAGACTTTGCTGTACTGAAATCACAACTGAACAATGAGCAGCTTAGCATTTTCCAAGAAATAACAAAACAAATTGAACATGGTGTGGAACATGCAAATAAAAACTGTACCTGCCAAGACTACAAACCTATACTGCTATACGTGAGTGGTGAAGCTGGATCAGGCAAAACATTCTTAATCAAAATCATGAGCAAGTTCCTTCAACAATTGACAAACAACAAACTGTCAGCTGCTGTAACTACCCCCACAGGTTTAGCTGCCTACAACATAGGCGGTGACACTTTACACCGATTACTACTCCTTCCAGTAGAACACCAAAACAAATTAGACTATTTCAAATTTCCCACAGAAGTTGTAATGGAATTACACAGAGTTTTAAAACAAATAAAAATGCTGCTAATAGATGAGGTGAGCATGGTCTCCAACCTAATGTGGGCTTTGATTCACCTCAGATTATAAATTGGTCCTCAAAACAGATTACGACCAGCTCTTTGGAGGAAAACTCATTATTGTTTTTGGAGAGCTTCAATTAACACCAGTGAAAGATGAACCTATTTTTAAAACCTTAGGGCACAAGCTGTGCCGTAAAACTCTTGGCAGCATAGGAAATGTCAACCTTTGGCAACATTTCCAATACAGAAAATTAATTGAAAACATGCGTCAGTCTGCAGACCTCACATACACCAACATTTTAAAAAGTATTAGAGTTGGTGTACTATCTCAAGAAGCACAATCAATATTAAAAACCAGGCACATCCATGCACTCTATGACCATAACAAAAATGTCAATTGTATGTCCTTGATGCCAACTCTTGCAAGCTGTTCCAAATTCCATGAAACATTGTTGAAAAAAGAAATACAACCAATAATTGAAATTTGCTCCACAGATAAACTGGATGTACATGGTACCTACAACACAGCTGGTTTGGAGAAAATATTAAAATAATCTTTAAACTGTAGTGTAATGCTTAAACATAACCTTGACGTGGACCAAGGACAAGTTAAAGGAGCACTTGGTACAGTTGTTGGCTTTCAAACATACCCACGTGACAACAACATTCAATTTGCCAACATTCTCTTTGACAAACTATCAGAAGTTAAAAGGATAGGACGCTCAACAGCCCGCTTCCTTCTTTTTAAAGACATGTATATATGCAGAGAACAATTGTCAATAACTCTAGCATACACAGTGACCATTCACAAATCACAAGGTCTTACCCTAGATAAAGCATTAATAGAAATTGGTAGCACAGTCTTTAAAGAAGGCATGAGCTATGTAGCACTATCAAGCTTATGTACACTTGTCGGGCTATTTCTAATCAACTTTGAAGCAAGTAAAGTAAATGCTGATATTCCTTGCATTCTAGAATACAGTAGGCTGCATTCACTCCACACCCCCATCTGAAAACCTGTCCTGTTCGACAACAAGCAAAATGTTGTAAAAGAAAACTACTTCAAACTGAAACAATACAGAATATCACTAAAATTCCTCCAAAGAAAAAAAAAGAAACTAATACTTCATCAAGTACCACAATCAAACAAGAATCTAGTGGTCAAAGTAACTCAACTAATTCTTCAAAGAAGCAACACACACTCCAAACAAAATCAACCAAGAAATATACAGTTAGAATATGCCAACAGGTATTTAATAGCCCCAAAAATCTACAACAAGCCAAAGATAGAAGATTAGCAAGAAACAAGAAATAAACAGTAAAACAATGAGATAAATGTATTGTACCATACCAGAGAAGGTTTTTTTTTAATCCAGCATCGATTTTTTGTTCCAAGAGACCGAATGATTTAGAAAACAAACACAGAAACTGAGCAAATTGCGCAGTACACTGGTTTAAAATATAGTACTTGTAAAGTACTTAATATGAGGGTAAAAAAAATACAGAAATTTCTATCATGCAATGCACTAACTCATTATGAACTATCTGCTCTAACATATGATCTTTTCTTTTATCACAAAGATCGAAAAAGTATGTTTGGTCCAGTTACCCATGTCATGAAAAAACTGCATACAACCACAAAAAACTCAACCATTAAGTATCCAATAAATAAACTCATAAACACTGCACTCATTGTTACAAACTCTACTATCTTAAATGCATAATCTAGCCAAAACTTCACATGCAAACTCTACAAATGAAACAGTACACACACTTTTGGGCTGTGGATATTTGATGGGTGTTTGATTCTTTGGGTGTGTTATGCTGTGGTGGTTGTGGCCAGGGCCTAGAGTCTTGGGTGCATAGCTTACGGCCTACGGCCTTTGGCCATGCACCCAAGACTCTAAGCCCTGACCACAACCACCGCAGCGTAACACACCTATAATACCAAACATTTTGACTGTGGTATGTGGGCTGCTTATAGATCATATTAATTATAATCAATGCTGTACTAACAACCCAAAACCAACATCATACTAAAGTAAAATAGCTAATAGTGCATTCATTATATCCGAGGACAGCCGCTACGACTGTGGGCATGGTGAACACATCAAGGGAACCTGCCACCTAAACAAATACAGTATTTGACCCATCTCTTACTCCTCAACCCTCCCAAGCACTCCCGCACACCAACACACTCCCCAAAACTGCATTTTGCCTCTGTTCGCTGCTGTGCTGTCGGCGGATCCAAGATGGTGGGCGCATCGAAACAATGTGACACTCCTCACGCCTCACCCCAGCCAACATGTGCATGTCCACGGACATGACGCAAGCCGACTAACCAATCGATGTCCTGTCGGCGAAGCTAACATGGAAGTGTGTCTGCAGAGCAGACATAGATATCGCTATTTTTTTTGCCTATGTTTTGGCCATTTTAAAAAAGAATACTGGACGGATTTACACCAAAGTAACAAAAACACGCTTTTGGAACTAAGCCGCCACTCCTGACACAAATTTGGTAAAAATCCATCCAGCGGTTTGAGCTGTAGGTGTGCACAATTTTTTTTTCCATTATGTCTATGGAAAAAAAGAAATGTTGGGACCCCCCTATAACTTTGCCCCCCCGAACCAAACCTCACTAAAATTTGCACAAAAAAAATCAGAGTGGGCCATATACCTTTTGTGCAAAGTTTGGTGAGGATTCGTCCAGGGAGAGCAAAGTTATAAGCTGCCCAAAAAGTGCTCTTCCTATGGGATTAGCAACTTAACCATAACTACACAGCCACTATTCTGGCTGTGTAATTACACATCCTGCATTAGCGGCTGTGTAGTTATGGTTAAGTTGCTCAACTCATAGAAATAACACTTTTTGGGTGGCTTATTACTTTTCCCCCACTGGACAAATCCACACCAAACTTTGCAAAAAAATTATATGGTTCTGTCTGATTGATTTTGTGAAGTTTGGTGTGGTTTTGTCCAGAGTCGTGCAAAGTTGTAGGGGGTCCCAACATGTTTGGAAATCCTCATAGATGCAATAGAAAACCAATGCTGCTCGCACTTACAGCCAAAACCGCTGGACGGATATTCACCAAATTTTAACCAGGAGCAGTGACTTGGTCCTGAAAGTGTGCTTTTGTACATTTAGTGTAAAGTTGTCGAATATGTTTTTTTTAAATGGTCAAAAAGTAGGTTAAAAAAATTAATACCATCTCGGTACGGTCCACAGACTCACTTCCTGATTCGGGGTGTTGAAAACACCTCAAGATCAATAAGAGAGCAGTGTGATGCTAGCAGACATCATACGACCCGCTGATTGGTTGATTAAAAATGTGAGCTGCGTAATATTTTTTAAACAGTGGCCATATTTCATTCACGGACAACCACCTGTCTCTATGGATAGCCTGGTAAGGGAAAAGTGCGGAAAACATATTTGGGGTTAAGTTGTGGCCAAAAGAGGGTCTGGAAAGGGTGGGAGGGTGGGGGAGTTGAATAACGTTGTATCTGTTTTTATAGGAGAAAAAAGGGCATGCAGGTGCCGCCAAATCCACTGAAGGACAAATACGGGGAGGGAATTGGAGCGTCCTGCAGGTGCATGATAATGGGTTCTGGGAGTGAATGCGAGGAGAATGGCGCTGGGTTTTTCCACTTCTGACTGTTTTTTCCACCCTCTGTCCCTTTGACTTGTGATCTGCTCTTCGGCCGAGGGCAGACACAACTGAGAAGGGCAGGGTTATGCCCCATGAAGGAGAGGGCATTGCATGGCGGGTGATAAAGTCACACTGAGAGGGAGGATGCTCCACCTCAGGCCCCATTAGCATGAGTGATCTCTTCGCCTACCTGCTGAGGGATTAAGCAGTGTCGTAGTGGCCAAGATGAAGGTGTCTTCTACGTCTTTACTAACGGTGAAGCCATTTATAGCCATTCTTCTATATATCTAAGTGTGTTTGTTTATGTATGCCAAGTTCATATATGCATAGATTGTGTGAATAAAGGACCTGTAACAAGACATTTGTTTTGTTAATACAATTAGCCTTTGTGTGATTTCTTGCCTGTCTGAGTCCAATAACTGGTTTTGCCAGGGGGCCTGTAAGTGTTCTCCTCACATGGCCAAGCAAAACCAAAACAACTACTGCAACAATCTTTTATCAACCTCCCCCGTTGTTCTGTACATACACTTCAGCTAATTAAGAATAGGGCTGCAAAACCTATCATTGCCCTCATGCCCAAGGATTGTATCTCATGAAGAGAGGGTCAGAAGAATGGCCCCCCATTACCCCCAGGTTCATGAAGAAACAAAGAGCCAGAAATGCTTGCTGCCACCAATTTTTTTTGTTGACAAATCCTGAGTGCACCAATGAATGACAAGTACACATAAAGTTATCCTCTGAGCTAGCCATACAGAACAAATGCAATACACATCTTCACAGGTATTGTGGAAGGAAACATCTATATGGATAGTCTTGACTAAGCACCAAGAAGCCACAATGCTGAACTCATTAGTGACACCACGATGTAGCAGCGTTGCACATGAAGCAGTTTCACACTGCATTACACGGACACGCAGCTCGCATACATGAAGAATATGCTTACACAGTTCTATAGCTAGAGGACAGGTACATATACATACTGGAAAAGCTTTTATTATTTTCTCATAATCCAAATTCCGTAATGCAGAACTGCAAGGCACAACATATCCTGAGGAAGCTAGCAGATGCTTACCAATAACAACCATATGGGACTACAGAGATATGGAACCAGATAGGACCATGTGTGACTAACATATAGAATAATTAGAGTAACATGAACATGTAGAAATCATATTATAAGTCTAAGGAAAATTACAGAATTCCCAAAAGCCACAGAGCCTGAGACGAGGAGAGCTGATTTAGGTTGCACAGAGCATGAAGCAGACTCAAAGCCAAGGTCAAAGATATGCAGACACATTCCAATCATCAGGCGACAAGGCGACCAACTGCAGAGAAACAGAATAAATCCTCATAAATGGAAGCTGAAGAGCTCTGGTTTGTAGTCCCTAAACACGTGGGACGGCCAGATGAGACACTGGACATTCAACCGTGGTGGGAAATCAGAGCCGATACCAGCAAGTCAGATGCAGATGGCAACACGTGTTGCAACGTAAGAAGCACATTTGCAGAGGCCAAGGTGGTACACACAAGTTACAATGCAGACACATAATCACTCACTTTACCTTAAAGAGGTGTGCAGAGAGGTGAGAACCAAATTGAGTCCCAGACCTGGGGAGATCAGCCCTAACCAATCACAGCTTGGAAAGTCAGGAGTGGATGCCAAAGGGTACGAACCAATGGTAAGCCCATTACTCCGCAACATTGTAATAGATCTTTGTGGGGACAGGACAGTCCAGCAACCTGACATGACCGACTGGTAGAATAACCTGCATAGGGTTCCTCTATAGGTACAAATCCCCAGTGATAATAGGCCTTTTTTCAGGAAGGGCCCGGGCGATGATGCCACATATGTACAAAACAGGACCGCACACCAGGCAGAGCTGAGAAGTACTTTAGAATTATAATTGTCTTGTATGATCCCTGTTGGTTTTATTTGCAATGCACCACAGTTCTAACTTGCCGTTGGTTGAGTCCTCTGTTTATTCTGGGGAGGGTGTTGGGCCCTCGAGGTCAAGTGGACCCCCAGCCATCCTCTGGTATACCTGGGGGTACTACCCAACACTCTTCAGCCCTAAAATATCTGCATTGTCTCCTGGCCACTGCAAAGGTGAAAATCAAAATCCTTGGTATCACTGATAAGGCTTTCTGGGGTCTCAAACTATCCTATCTCCAACTTTCTCTCCCTTAATACTTGTCTGCTAGAGCCCCCTGCTCCTCTTACTCCAACTAACTGTTTGTGAAAAGCTTCTCCAAACAGAGAGTGGGAGGCAGGTCCCTCTACTTGACTGGTGCCTCTCTTTGATATGATATGGCATTTGTAACGCGCCTATACACAAGTGTTTCAAGGTACGAATGAAACAGGCTCCCTGACCCTCTCAGACTTGAACCAGACTTCCTTAAGTTTCAGAAACTCCTCAAAACACAACTTTTCTCTTCCTCTTTACATCTATCCGTTCCCTGCTAACTCATACCACTGCCACTGGGACTGGTGGCCTGCTCCGTCATAAACCTCACAGGTTCCAGGCCCTAAATATAGTCAACACCAGTACCTACCCCTTCAGCACCACCCTAGTGGGTCTACCGCCTGCCACTGTGAACTTCACCCCTGGCAGTCCTCTGTCCAAGCAGTTAGCCAGTGGTCTTCCACCTTGTCATCCCTTGGCACATCCCTCCTGGGCTCCCATGAGCACTTGACCATCCGTACTCCCCCTTCCATTCATGCACTTCTGTCCTGCACAATGCATATATGCATTTAAATCAGCATTGTGTGCAATTTTTTTGTATAAGTAAGGGAAATGCAGATACAAAAGATTTCTAGAACATTGTTAAGTGGCATTTTGTGTGTGGGTTTAACATGTTGATAGGGTTATATGTAGAGTTTTTGGAAGTGATTGGTGGATGGATGTGTGACTGTTCAAAAGCAGGCATGAGGGAATGTTAAAACCATAAAAGTAAAAACCACGTTGTTGGGGCAAGTTATGGTTGCTTATCTTACGATAACTGGCGAATTGCTGGTTTTTTTTCGGTTTTACTTGTAATAACCATTATATGGAATATGGATAGGTTGTTATTAGTGCAAAGTAACTATAATGTGCCTTTAGAAAAGTTTTTGCATTGAATTTGATAGATTTTTCTTAGGGCAACTGAACCATAACGCCCCTTTAACAACCTTCTTTTCACTGAATTTGATAGGTTTTTAGTAGCGCAACTTAACCATGACGTCCCTTTAATAACATTTTGTCACTGAATGTCATACGTTTTTACCAGGATACCCTTAGTTTCTATAGATATACTATTCAACATACTGAACCCCCTGGCCCCTTGCTGATAACCTCAGGGTTTGCAGACTGTGCGACTGTCCGTGGACCTCGGGTAGCATCCACACTCCCCAAAAGCTCAGGGGTTCGCTTACATTGTTGTGGCGTTTAACAAAGACACTCAACAAAGAGCAGCACATAAGTAAATACAAAGAAAAATGAACTAGTTGTACAAATTCTATACTTAAGAAAGCAACTGTGCAAATGCATACGGTACGCAACATAATGTAATGCACCAATACCAAAAACAAACTGTGCAGTATTACCTCAGTGCTGCTTTCCACAGAAAGTAAAAAGCAACTTTCAGCCGGACACGGACAAAGTACTGACAGCACAACTATACTACAAACTGGTAAGTGCACAACATTGTTTGCTATAACTATACAGTTTGTTCAGCGTGCAATGCTGAAGAAATAATTGCTCTTTTTTTACACAGAAATGGCAAGCACCCTGGAGTGGCTTGAAGACAGTTTTCCTTGAGATAAAATGAGTGAAGACAGTGATACTATTGGTACACAGTACAGTTTAAAAAGTAAGACAATGAATGCACATTACTTCACATGCACCTCACAAATATTTTGTTCTTCAACAGATCATACAGACAATAAAGGGAATGCCCCAGAAGCAGTAGATCATCCACAAGTACATGGGCACATAGAACAGCAAAGTAACCCTTATACAAAATCACCCTACTGAGCTTGAAAGAAAAAATACATCAATTAATGAACACTTTTGCGGATTTAAAAGATGTGTACAAAGACATATCATAGACAATATTAAATATCACTGCCCCACCTGCACCTGTATACCTTCCCCTGTCCCAGCCAACCATACCCACAAATTCCCAGTAAGCAAAGATGTTACGATGAGACCTCAATCCCGTGCTCCCCTGATGCCCAACTTGTAGAAAACCCCAATTCCCCTGTATAAGTTTCCATTTCTGCTACCCCTTCTCTTTCCTAATTTGTATATGTATCTGTGTAAATATAGTGCTATATGTATACTGTTCCTGTGTGTGTGTGTTTTCTTTTTTAAAAGCCCCACTCAGAGTCCGTGGAGCATGGAATCATCCGGGATGTCTGGAATTAATCAAAATTGAGGTTTCCTACAGATACTGTGCCTGTCCGGCCTGTCCGCAATCAAAATGGAAGTGTCTGTAGGACACCACACCTGCAAAGTTATGACACACCTTTAATTAGTTCGGGGACCCCACCCCTGTCCGGTGGACACTTGGGTGCATGCGCATACCACCTTCGGGGTCCTACACACACTGCGCCGGTTCGGAACTGTCCGTCGCATGTGTATCACACGTTTAATTAGTTTGAGGAGCTCAACCCTGTCCGCAGGACACCTATGCACATGCCCACAATGGACCCTGTGCAATAGGTGTCCTACAGACAGTGTCCCATTCGATGTCAGCAAATGTTCACACCTGTGCTGAGCATAGGCCCAGACAACCAAAAAGTGCTTCTTTGAGGAATCCAAGGTGTGTTACTGAGACACTGAGAAATTCCACCCTTGCAGATGTCCCAGGCTATGCCCCTGGCGATTTGGATACTTTTTGGAACTTTTTGAGCTCTCATTGGGGTTCGAAGTGTCCGCAGAGCTTGTGATGGTCCACGAAGCACTCCCCAGCATTCGTATAAAAGGCCACACCCCAGAGCTGCACCTTATTCTGTTTTTGGATACCAGGACAGAGCATTGCTCCAGATTGCAACCATAGCTACTCCTGCTGCTGCTGCTGCCTCTGCTTCAGCACCACCACCACCACCTTCCCAAAGGCCTGGTGAGGGGAACAGACATAGGTATGTAGAGAGGGATCAAGAATAGGATGAGGATGAGGTAGTGGAAGTCCACATTGCCAGGGCCAGCATGAGTCTTGGGTGTGGGGGCTCTTTACCACTGTTGGAGATGTGCGCAAAGCTTGTGCAAACAAGGTGCACTGTACTGAGTGCCAGATGGTGCTCAGTCGCAGCAAACCTGGCTTGTACAGCTATGGCACCACCTCCATGCGGCGACACCTGAGGCTGAACTACAAGAAGACAGTTCAGAGGGTCTCTCTTCCTCCTGAAAGACACAGCCATAGCCATAGCCATCTGCACTCCTCTCAGCAACCGGACCTTCTGCCACACTCTCTCCTTGCACACCACACCCAGGAAACCTTATTTACCAATCCCCTGGCCTCTCAAGTCCAATTTCCATACCTGCCATCCTCAAAAGCCCTAGCTGTGGCACATGCGATGTTTGGACTGCCGCGGTGTCCGCAGACATATTGTGCAATGCACAGGGATGGGAGAACAAATTTCAACCAGAGTAGGGGATTTCCTCATTAGTGGTGTATCTGAAAAGAGCCTTTTTTAAAAAAGTTGCTTCAACAAAAAAATACACCTTTTATTTTGTATCTTGTTTTATCTTCCTTTCCTCCTTATATCAGCCTCACAACAGAATCCCTCAGATTCTGAAAAAAACAAGCATTCCCCAAAATGGACAATGAAACGCCTTCGAAATTACAAAACTGCACATTGAGTCAGTCAATGTAGTCATTGGAGAAAAATAAAACATATTCAAATGCTGTCTAACTACACCCATGCCTTTATTGGATTCTACACATTTGGCTGATTCCATAGTGCTCTTGGTATTATTTACGAAAATACCACCTTTGCACATGGAAAGATTTGCATTACTCTCTCCACGAAGGACTTCAAAACAGGATTCAAACATGGGGCACTGATGTACCCCAAATATTCTCCTCCTCAGTGTACCATCACAATGTCTACAAAGAGAAAACAGTTCCTCCAAATTGCATCTAGGCACATTCCACCACAAAACCTCCATGCCTGGAAACCCAACATCTGCAGTAACACCCCTGGATTTTGAATACCTTTCCAGATCAGCAACAGACTTATTACCAAGTACCCAGACACAATATCCTACCATGTTCACCATACAACCAACACAGCAATGGTAAAAACGTATAACCCTCCCTTCCTATAAAGCACACCATTAACAACTGATTGGCTAATTCCCATACACTCCCATTTCCATGCCAAGCATGCTGACAAGCTCCAGAAGCAGCATATGTGATCTGCAGACTACCGCGGTGTCCGCAGATCTCGTAAGACAGGGGCAGCTCTTCTTCCCTTTCCACTTCACTCTTTGCAGCACTCCATCATTGGCTACTGTTAAGCAGCCACACACCCATTCACCAATCACATCCTTTACATCTAACTCTATTATCTCAGTTCAACACTGAAAATGTACTGTTCAACACTCAGAGTACCGGTCTACTGTGATTCCCAAGCACCTGCACCCAAAAGTACTGTAGAACTCTCCAAGATTTCTAATTCCAGATTCATCCACATCAACATCCAGCAACACAAATTACAGGTATGCATATATTTTGTAATACACACAGAAAACTGCATGTGTGTTACCAAAGCAGAGCAAGTACATAGATTCATGCATTTGAACAGGGTACCTGCCACTTACTATTCATAACAAAACAATAATCACACTCTCATTTGTCCCATGTCCTACCAACAACTGTCAGTTCCTTACAATGCTGTGTGCTTTCAAAGTGTTCTTTTAATGACCACTTGCATAACAACCGCAAACCACATATTTTAATTTTAGCAGCACTCTCTGATTTCTTTGTAAAAGCACACATTGGGAACATTTACATAGCACGTTCTAGTGCCAGATCCTACGTGAAACATCAATATGTCACCACATCATGCAATGTATGCTTTCCCCTATCACCCACTGTAATGTGCAAAATGTTACTTTCTTTTTTCTTCTGTCACTTTTGCAATCACTTCTCCCACTAACACACCTGCTGTAAAATGACCAGAATGCATATAGAACATGAAAACTGCATGTATGTTACCAAAGCATAGCAAGTACATATATTGCATGCACATAAACAGTGTGCTTGCCACTTGCCCTGTATAACCTACCAAATAATCATACTGTCATTTTTACTATCTCCTCACATCCACTCACAGTTACTTACAATGCTGTTTGCTTTCACAGTTTTCTTGTACTGCCCAACAGCATAACAGCTACAAACCACATATTTCAATTTCACCACCACTGCCTCTGATATGTTTATAGAACACCACATTGAAAACATTTCCACAGCACATGCAGGAGCCAGATCCTATGTCAAATGGCCAGAATGCACACAAAAAAGGAAAACTACATGTGCATTAGGATAGCATGCCAAGCACATGCATTGCACAATTGACAAATTGCACCATTGGAAAGAAAGCAAAGAAATGGATATGTACATTGGAAACACTACTAGCTGTAAATGTGCATACATACATGCAACAACTGAAAAGAATTTCTGCACTCATATAGAAAGCATCTAGCCGTCAGAAACTTAACACAATTCCACATATGGTAACATTCTCCTTTCCAATCTCCATATCTTTCTGCCCTTTTTCTTACTCTAATATAACTTCCACTAATCCATTTCCAAAACAACTAGTACAAAAACCTCTCACACACTTCAGAAATGCAGCCCCGTAGGCCACAGTAATCACTGCAGCACTGGCACCCATACCAACAATGCTAATACTCCCAGGTCTCCACTCATATGTAGTGCTTTATAATTGCACACACATACATTAATTCTTCCTGCCAACAAAACCTCCTACAATCTACAATAAAGTGTTCTACCACTGCTATTAGTGTACAATTAACACACATACCCACTAACTTCCTTCCTTTACAATTGCAGTAAAGAACCGCCTGCTGAAAGCCAGTAACGTCCCCGCTAGAAGATAAAACCCAGAACTAACATACTCTTCACATCCAAAAAAGTAACAACTTCAGTACTGTTGCAGTGTTGTTACTGAGACATTGCAGTGGTGTTGTATTATAGCCTAGACCATGTTATTTAAGCCCACAGCAGTCGTTTCACCCTTACCCATTGCACATTGCCAGGTGCACTATTTCTATTGACATCAGAACACCATGCACACTAAAGCAAACCTTTCCTACAAGAACACACACACAGAGCACTACAACCTTCCCAACTGAAACAAACAACCATATGCACAATTTCACTCCTCTATATATACACCTTTGCTCATATTCAAACACTCATCCACAGCACAAACAAACACATTGCACAACTTCCAAACCCACACTTTCCTTTTTTCTCCAACAGACAAAAGACAATGCCTACCAAAAAGCAACTCCGTAGAAAACAAACTAGATAGAACTCAAGCCAAGCAAAATGCCCAGCCACCTTTAGCATACTTTGCACAAAAAGTTCAAACAAAACAGCTAATACAGTCAGTAAGCAAAACGGAACCAGGTAGCAGGAAGAAAAGTGTAACTCCTCTTTCCAAATCGAAAACTAAAACTAAATGTATTAACAAGAATGTAACTACCAGTAGTGCAAACACTACATCTACTAACAGTAACTTAGCCACAAGTAAGCGTCCCAAAAAAATAATTTTACAAAACATTTTCCACCATAGAATCCTTTAGAACCTTATGAAAACAGGGGAGAAATCATGCTCCACATTTAAAACTTACCTCAGAAAACTGGTCCTGGAAGCTCTCAGACTGCAAAAAATACAATATCAGGATAAATACCTTTGCAGATATCTGTGCAGGTGAGTGGATTCACACCACCAGCCCTGAGCCATATATCAATGAAGAGGCATGCAAACAAGAGCAAACAAATCCAATTGCTATACATAGCAGTGGGCGAGGGTATGAAAAGGTAGACAAAACCATTGTGGAAGAAGACACACTGCTTGCAAGAATATCTCCAACAAACTTACAATCAACTCTCCATTCCATTGAACCAATATGTCCTGTGTACACATGGCCATGCACATCAATGTGTAACATGGGCAAATAATCTTTCAGATCTTTTGCAGCCATTCCTCAATCAGTATGTGAAAGCCAAAGACAAATAAAAAATTAAAATAATACAAACTATGGGCTGCTGTCCAGTGCGTAAATACACAAAACTACGAGGACATTCATTAGCCTGCATTTGTGGACCAGCTTGCAAAAGCAGCTTCCACCACATCAAAATGTTAGCAACACACCATTCTACTGTAGGAAAAAAAACGTTCAGAGACTATACTATGCAAAAACTCTTGCTTTAGCACTGGAGCATTTAAATGACGTTCTCCTACATGGTACAGCCAAAGAATGGCTCGAAGAAATAGACCACATCCAAAACAGAAATGTGGGAACTGAAGAGCACTTACAAATCCAATAACTTTAGAAAAGAGTACCGACAACCTTGTAGATGTCAACCTTCTATTACACACGTACAAAAAAGAAATAGCAAAGTTTAAAAGCACATCTACTGAAGTACCAAACCAAGTATGTGGGTGTTGACGCAGAACATTTTATACAGAGTACCAACACAGTATATACAACATACAAAATAGAAAACAATGAGCAATCCCAGTGGTTCCATTTAGCTCTCTATTTTATAGCAGAAAACAAATATGAAATAACTAACCCCTCAATAGTTTGCACATACTGCACCACACAACTTGACAATAACCAAATGCCTTCATGGACTATCACTAATAACTTGGAAATAATACCACTGCCAAAACCACTCTAACAACTTAACTTGTATGAGAGCATTATAATCCAAACAGTTCACCCATTTCAAGCGATAATACACCTTCAACCAAAAACATCAAAACTGCCTCCCTCTGAATTACTGATCTCAAAGAAAACATTGACACTCTAGGAGTGCAATGGCCGATAGATCAATCTTTAATTAACCTAGTGAATGGTGTACCTACAAAATACAAAACAGATTTGGTAGCAACTAGTAGACTTAAACAAAACTAGAGAAGCACTACAATATATTAACGATAACAATGAATACTACAGAGAAATACACATTGAAGAAAACCTAAGAGAAACCACCGAAATAATTCAGGATTCCTCATCAACTGGACAATTTGAACTTCTAGATCCTACTACAGCATCCAATATTTTAGACCAGTATACAATTCACCCACTAAACTCCAAAGACACCATAGATGATGCACTAGAAACATATGAAATCTGCCAAGCCAATGGATCTCCAATCAACATATGGGAAAAATGTGTAGAAGCAAGAGCCTTTCCTCTATTGTTTCCTACTGGAAAAGGTGGAAGATACAATGAAAGATGCACCCTAATAACAGCATCAGAAAACCTCTCTTTACGATTGTTTTCTGCAGAACCCAGATTCAGACAAAACGTGGAATACATATTCCACCTCTTCTTTGAAAGTGAACTAGCATCTCTATGTTATGGAGTTGCACACACATTGAAAACAGGTTCCAACTTTTTAAACATGTCTGCCACACAGCTACTTAAAAAGGTGCAAGAGAAAGATTAATCAAGTATTAAAAATCTCTTGGCAAACATGCATGGTATGAACTAATACTGGTTCCGACGTCACGCAGATGTACGGTGCATGCTATGCAACCTCTGCTCACCTTCATGGTTTGTTACTTTCAGTTTTGCAGAGTATGCATAGGAAGACTTGCATGTTTTCCTATGTGTAGCAAACAAAACCAAATCAGTTATAGACATGAAAACACCAGGAGAACTCTCCTCTCTTGACCCTGTAAATGTATCAAGGTTCTTCTATCATTGCTTTATTGCCATGCTACACTTCATTTGTAATAAACCAATTCCTACCCTCTGAGAAGTGGAACACTTCATTTAGAGAAAGGAAAATCAAGCCAGAAGAGCACCACACATTCATATGCTTTTGTGGATTAGAAATGCTCCTAAATTTGGTCAGGACAGTGATGCCACTGTTTTGCAGTTCATTCATGAATATGTCACTTGCAAAATCCCTTCAGAAAGTACACATAGTGACCTACATACAAAAATGTTGCCGTTTCAAAGACATAAGTGTGCCAACTATTGTCGGCACAAATATAAAAAGGAAGGCAAATACTCAACCAAATGCTGTTTTGGTTTCCCTAGATCTGTTTCGGAAAAAGGAAAGTGAACAATTTCATGTCTTCTGTTAGACATGGTGTGAAAGGCAAATTGCCTAAGAACACATACTACATAAAAAGAACCAAAGCATCAAAGTACATCAATGATTAAAATGGAATCATTGCCCTCCTATGGAATGCAAACATAGATGAGCAGTAAATTGCAGTCAATTCCACTGCAGTTGCAGGGTATGTCACTGCCTACTTAACCAAAGCAGAGAAAACAGAGCTGAAAGACCTCTGGGATGATATATCATCTGTCAAAGCACTGTCACAAAAATGGTATAGCTTTGGCATAAAAACACTCTCCCATAGAGAATGTGGCTTCTTCGAAGCTGCAGACTGTTTAACAGGCACTACCTTGTATGGCAAATCTGAAAACATAGTTTGGCTAAGCCTTGGTCCTGCTGCATCCAGGAAAAGGGTTCTGAAATGTTACCGAAAAATAGAAACAATAGCCAAAAATAATCCCAAAAGCTAGAACATTTTGAAAAATAACTCATTAGACACATACTACCCAACAGGCGTACTGCTTTGGAAACCATGTGCCTATACTTCATAGCCCAAAACTTCTCATACAAAAATAATATTAAACCAGATGAGAAAAAGGTAATTGCATAGTCAAAAGTTAAACTTACCAAACACAGCCTGTTTAATCATATGAAGCTATCGTTAAAAACTCCTCAACATGGACAACTGTACTACATCTCCCTACTGCAACTTTTTAAACCATGGAGAAAAAAAGAAGATTTATTGGACACCCATATCTCCAATGAAGATGCTTTCAATGCAACTGAAATCGCTGTAACAGATACAAACTTTGCACAGTACAAAAACATGTTGGACAATCAATGCCAACAGGAAGAACTTCAAGCACAACTACATGGAGACACTCCTGAGATCAATCAACCTTCTTTTACAGGAAACCAAGTACCACTTGGACAGCCACTCACAGCAAATGAGGCAGAATTAGCCATGACTGAAGTAGAAAACACCATGGGCCTCATTACGACATTGGACGTAGCCAAGCTGCTATTTGCGGCATGGCTACGCCCATTCCGGGTGCCAGCTCCAGGATCCCTGAATGGGGAAATACCAGGCCATTCCGACTCTGGAGCACCCGGGAATTTCCCCATTCAGGGACCCATATCGGTACATCCCCATTCCCACTCGAGCCCCCATAGGGCTCAATGGGAAAGGGGAGGATACAAACATCATGCCCATTAATAACAGGCCTGTTGTTTACATCCTGGTCTGCTTGCCGGACCCGCTATGGACGCCTGGTAAAACCAGGCGTCCTTAGCGGGTCCCGCGAGGAGATCTCATAATGAGGCCGTAAGGGGTTAATGGGGCCGCCAGCTCTACCGGCCCCATTAACCCCCTACCACCCATGTGTCAGTGTGAGCAATCTGAAGAACGCTTTGGAAATTGAACATGGTGTGCAGCACGAAACTAAAACTTGTACCTGTCAAAACTGTAAACCTCTGCTCCTTTATGTAAGTGGTCAAGCTAGTTCAGGCAAACCATTCTTGATAAAAATGATCAGCAAGTTCCTCCAACAGGTGAAAAACAACACACTTTTAGCTGTTGTAACTGGCCCCACAGATTTAGCTGCCCACAACATAGGCGATTTTACTTTAGACTGATTGCTACGGCTCTCAGTAGAGCACTAAAACAAATTTGACTACTACAAACTTTCAGCAGAAGCTGCTATGGAGCTACACAGATTTTTTAATGAAATGAAAATGCTCCTAATATGTGAGGTGAGCATGGTCTCCAGCCTAATGTTAGCTTTAATTCACCTCAGATTGCAAGAGGTCCTTAAAACAGACTACAAAAAACTCTTTGGAGGAAAACACATTATTGTTTTTGAGATCTTCTTCAATTAACACCTGTAAATGTGAACCTATATTTAAAACCTTAAGACACAAACTGTGCTGTAACACACTTGGCAGCATAGGAAATGTAAATCTCTGGCAACGTTTCCAATATAGAGAACTAACTGAAAACATGTGTCAGTCTGTAGACCTGACCTATGCCAACATTTTGAAAAGCATTCGCATTGTTGTGCTTACTAAGGAAGCACACTCTATCTTAATTAGCAGACATATCCATGAGCTGTACGGCCATAATACATGTCCTACTAATGTCATGAAACAATTAGCATACACAAATGTGAACTGTATGTCATTAATGCCAACCCTAGCAAGCTGTGCATAATTGAATGAAACAATGTTGAAAAAATAAATGTATTAACTAGTGAAAATTTACTCCACAGACAAACTGGATGTGCACGGTATGACAGTACCTAAGTGTCAACAAGCCACAGCACGAGTAAATAAGAAGGTTTTCAGAAAATGTTAACATTGTGTTTAAACTGTAGAGTAATGCTCAAGCGTAACCTTGATGTCGAACAAGGATTAGTTAATAAAGCACTTGGTAGAGTTGTTGGCTTCCAGACATACCCACATGAAAACTTCATTCAGTTTGTCAATATTCAGTTTGACAAACTTTCAGAAGTTAAAAGGATAGCATGCTCAACAGCCCCAGTCCTTATTTTCAAAGACATGTATGTACGCAGAGAACAGTTTTCTCTGGGCCTCTTTACCGTCAAGGCTACCTCCATACCGTCAAGAAAATCTGACACCCGTAGGTAATTGCCCTTTCGCGGATGCTGGGAGATCCCCATTCCCATTGTTGTGCTTTTGCGGGTGCCTTTCATTCCACCATTGAAAGGCACCCGCGAGCACAACTTGGAGTTTGCCGGTCCCATAACAATGGTACTGGTAAGCTTACTGGTACCATTGTATCTGGACCGACAACCTCGTAATGAGGCCCTCTGTCTCTAACATACGCAGTCACCATTCATAAATCGCACAGTCTAACCCTAGATCAAGCACTGATTGACATTGGCAGCACAGTCTTTAAAGAATATATGAGTTACGTAGCACTGTCATGCCTACGTATACTTGAAGGACAATTTCTAGTCAATTTTGATGTAAGTAAAGTGAAACCTGACATTCCTTGCACCGTAGAGTACAACATACTAAGTGCACTCTACACACCCTATCTCAAAAAGTACCCCATTCCTCAAAAAACAAACTTTGTTAAAGATAACTAGAACAAAAACAACTTATACAATATCTTCCAACAGTACCACCAAAGAAAATAAAAACAGCTAGTACTCCATCAATTAGCACAACCACAGAAGGATTTTCTGAAAAGGCAAATGCATACACAACTGCAGAAACAAAGAAAACTACTTCTTGAAGGAAACCACATAGACTTCCATCAAATGAACAGGCACAGAAATGTCTGGTCCATTAAAATGTTCCAATACAACTGGTGTAAATTGCTATGCAAATGAAGCAATCAGTCTTATATTCCAATTGCCACCAATTGTTGAGAACATTTACCTAAACTGCACAGTCCAGTTGTGTTTGCATTTGCTACTTCTTCAAAGAAATGCAACAAACAATCCTGAAAACATTTACAGTGTCTCAGTAATAAGACAGGAATTGGACTACTGTGTGGGAATGGTGAGATTCACTATACACACACAAGCAGATCCACCAGAATTTCTAATGTACTTACTGCAAGTACTCCAAAGCAAAAACATACCTATAAATTACATTTTCCAGATTCCATACATGTGGAAACATACGTGCACTCTCAACAGCCATGTGGTGCAGGAATAAGTCGACCGCTTTGTGTATGTATCTATACCTAACTGTGAATCCATTACATTTCAGCTTGTACAAAATAAAAATCATGGAATATTATGTTCTACTTGCAATTCCGACAATCGAACCACCTTACAGATACAATCACATAGCCAATATGTAATAATAATGATTTTAAGATACAATGCAGATGGTACGAAAAACATCTGCAAGCTTACTAGCTTCACACACTGACCAGTATCACTTGGCAAGAAAACATTCACAACAGTAGGCATAATCTACCACACAGAGGCCACAACCAGTGCAGGTCACTATACTGCGTACATTAAAAAGAAATGTGGATGGTTTGAATGCAATGATACTTCCATTATTCTGCAGCAGAGATCACCAGCACATCTTGCAAATGCCTACTTAATATTCTTAAACCCCAAATGTATTCACTAATCTACTGCCCAATACCCACCATCTCATATGAGAAACTATAAACTGTTAGAATACGCCAATGGGTATCTAACTACAACCATAATACTACAATATTATTTCCCATTAATCCACCAGCAAAAATGATAGTTCTTCGGAGAAAACCCTTCAACACTTATTAAGTATAAACAACCAGCATACACCAACTGGTATCTTACTGCACCAGTAGTACTACAATGTTACTTCCAGTGGTCAAACTACCAAAATAAACCTTCTGCAATCACAGTGCTACAAACATACCCTCAGCATCTGTCAAACTACCAAGAGTTAGAATACGCCAACAAGTACTTAGAAATCATCAATGGTATACAGTGATAAAATTGCGGCAAAAATGTTGCCTGCACAAAAAATTGTGTCAAAAATGCTGTGGTTTGACCCATTAAAGGTGCACCCCATTACACCATTTAAAGGGAGCGGTGGGTGTCACGGGGGTGTCCCCCAATCCCCTTAAATGGAATAATGGGTCAGAGGGTTGTGGGGTGTCCCCTGCATCCTTTTCATGGATTGCGGCAGCAAAGCCACTGCTTTTTTTTCCGCAATATTTTGTGTCCACAGCCATTTTTGCCACGATTTTAACACATGGAACCACATCAACAGCAAGCAAATGCATAAACAAATAATGCTAAAAAGAGAAAATAAATAAATAGTTAGAATATGCCAACTGGTATCTAACTGCAACCATAGTACCACCACTTCCTAAAGGAAAATCATACACCATTTCAATTCCTCCTACTGCATCAGTGCCTATAACTACAATACCACATAGATATGCACCTTAAACATTTATGTAAGCAGAGCACACATCACTGCAACACAGTGTTCCACATAACAACAAATTAATGTAGAAGGCTTTTTTTTTTTAATCCTGCATGGACTTTCTTTTTCCACAGACCCAACGATTACGCAGAAAAACATAGGAACTGAGCACATTACACAGTACACTTGTTTAAAGCACAGTACTGGTGAAGTACTAATTATGGGGTTCTACAAAGTGCACAAATGTCTGCAATGTAATGAAATATGAAATTAGGAAGTACCTACTTTAACATGTTATGTTTTCTTTTATCACAGACTTTGAAACAACAATTTCTCCTGCATTTCCACATACCACAGTAGGCGCATCTGCTATTGCCGCTTGACCACTATCCTGCAGTGCATGCAGAAAAGGTGTACAGGGCCTCAACAATACATAACGTGAGTATATAATTATTGGTGTCATACTTGTTTCTAATCTGCAAATTGCATTCTGTACACATATTTATGCAATCCATATGCCACTGCCAAAACGTTGTGTGCATCACTGTATTATGCTGCAGTGGTTGTCGCCAGGGCCAAGACTATAGGGTGCATGGTCTATGGCCTCAAGCCATACACCCAAGAGTCTAGTAGCTGATCATAATCACCACAACATAATACAAGCATTAACACCACAATCGATACACTACAACAACCCACACACATAAACCAACTACCTGAAGCCCTGTCCACTTCTGTACACATAGTATTCCAATACGTGCAACCAGTCAGCACACTCTTGAGTCCGAAAAGCCAGCCGCCTGATACGCTGTCCAATTATCGACACATACCATTACAGTACTTCAAACAGTTGACACACTCTTGCACTTTTGAGTGCATCGTCTCTGGCCATGCACCCAAAACTATAGTAGCTGGCTACAATTACCTCCCACTGCATACAGTATCATACACCCAAGAATCTAAAGACAGTCCAACAAACCAGCTGACACACACCCTGTCCACTTTTGTATACATACTATAACACTACTTACAGCCTGTGGACAGACTCCTGGGTACATGGCCGCCAGCCATACACCCAAGAATCTAGTAGATAGTCAGAAACACCACAGCAAAATACAGTCATGCGGCCAACCATCTATACCCTGCCACAACCCACACACATAAACCAACCACCTGAGGCCCTATCCACTTCAGTACACATAGTATTCCAGTATGTCCAACCAGTCAGCACACTCTTGGGTTCAATAAGCCAGCCACCTGCAGCCCTGCACACTTCTCTACACATACCATTACAGTACTTCAACCAGGGGGCAGACTCTTGGGTGCACAGCCATGAATCCAAAACTCTAGTAGTAGCTGGCCAGGCACACCAAAGCATAATACGGCCTATACAAACATCCTCATATCATCTACATTCCACTCCCCTACCCCTAAGAAAATAAGTCATATGAACCATCTTTCACTCCCCCACCCTTTGCAGCCCCTCTACTCCTCTACCCAATACCAGATGCCCCAAAACATGTTTTCCAGCCATTTTCCCTACCGCGCTATCCACGGATACTACATGGATACGACATGGCAGACATTTCAGGAAAATGTGATGCACATCATGCTTCCCTCCAGCCAATCAGCAAGCGCGTTGGTTGTCCACGGACATGGCGCTACTCCCCCTAGCCAAATGGAGTCCGGTTTGCAGCGCAAACAGGGAAATGTGTCTGCAGATATCACACATATTTGGGAATTTTTTGGCACCTACATTTTACTACTGGACATATTTTCACCAAATTTACAAAAGCACACTATAGGGACCAAGCCACCGCTACTGCTGCAAACTTCGTGAAAATCCATCCAGCGGTTTGGGCTGTAGACATGAGCAATATTTTTCTCCATTCAGTCTATGGAAAAAAAAAATTGGGATCCTGCCTATAACTTTGTCCCCCCCTTGACGAAACCTCCCCAAACTTTCGTCACAGAACTATCATGGCAGCCACCAAGGTCAGCTAATCAACGGAGAGGCCAAAATACTAGCGAAAGTGCTTGCAACGCGATTGCAGACAGTTATTCTCTCATTGATCCACTCTGACCAATGTGGCTTCATGCCGGATAAATCGACATGCATGAACCTTAGGCACCTCCACCTGCTCCTGGAATGGATCCCGATCCTTGAGACCCCCCTTGCCTTGTTAGCAATCGACTTTGAGAAGGCATTTGACATGGTGATATGGGAAAGCCTCTGGGAAGTCATGTGCAGGAGGGGATTTGGAGAGACATTCTTGGGATGGGTGAAGCTGCTATATGAGTCCCCGCACGCATTAGTCAGAGTTAACGGTTGGCCATCCAGACCCTTTCCATTGGGCAGTTATGCACGACAGGGGTGCCCCCTGTCCCCCCTATTATTTGCATTGGCCTCTGGCTCTATGGCTTCGACAGACCACTACATGGAGGGGCTTCTGCTGGCCTAATCCTGTAGTTACGCAAATGCTGGCTAGATTTGGTGCATTTAGCGGGTTATGGGTCAAATGGGGGAAATCGATCCTCTTTCCGGTAAAGTGGGGTGAACATGCCATACCACCTGACTGCCCATATCGGGTGGAACATGAATGCTTGTGCTATTTGGGCATTCAGATCTCTGGGCATCTCCTAGAATATGTTCCATGCAACTTACACCCAATCACTGATTGATTCTCTGCTGATGTTCGACAATGGATGCTCCTCCTCCCTCCACTGTTGGGCAAGGCAGCCTTGTTCAAGATGCTAACGCTGCCACGATTGCTCTATGCCCTCCAGAATGCACCACTCTGGATACCTGACCCAGAGTTCCATCTGATAGATGACCTCCTTAAGAAATTCATATGGGGTGGGGGTAACCCACGCATTGTGCTTGGTAAGCTTCAATGATCAGTCTTGGTGTGGGGTATAGGCCTACCACACATACAAGCATATGATTGGGCGAGCCAAATGTCTGTGGTTAATGACATGTTTCATTGTGATCTGGTACTGCCACACATTAGAGCTGAAACACCGGGGCGGCCGAACACCTTGCCACTAGCATTACTCCATCGACCCCTCACCAAACCACCCCCACATACGACAGCAGCGCACACCACCATGGTATGGAGAAGAGCGCATAAGCACATTGGCTGGGGGCGTAAGGTGATCCAGATGCAGCCCCTGTGTAACAATAGCAACCTGGCTGAGGTAAATAAACTACTGATATGGCCATGATGGGCTGCTGCCCAGATCACAGTGGTCGGGGATGTTCTCCTCGAGGGCGGTTTCACCCCTTTCGAGACACTCCGATAAACACATGGACTCCTGCACACAGAACACTACCCCTAGATGCAATTTACTGCGCACTGTGCAGGCACATACCCTCACTCACGGAAGTGCCCCACTGCACCCTCTTAGAATGCTATCTCTTGATAGAACGATTGCCTTCAAGGTTACGTCCACTCTTTATAACGTCATAATGGCCTTTGCCAGGCCGGAACTGGCCGGCTCAACCAAAAGTGGGAGGTAGATGTGGGAACAATTGATCCGGAGGACTGTATCCTAGCTCTGATGCACCCTAGAGAAATAGCGATTGCTTCTGGTATGTTGGTAGGTTTGTTGTTTGTTATCAAATAATAAAAAGATGTATTAAAAATAAAATATTGTGTCCCTTTGGTTTTTTAGTTTCAAAATCTAATATAAACCAGGTTTCCATTTGGCGTAGCTCAAGTTCTCTGTTACGCCCTCAAGGATTTTCTTTCGTATGATACAGCCAAAAAATCAAAAATGTTTGATTTTCCCCCTCGTGAACATCTCGAAAGTGTACTGCCATTGGATATGATGGATCAAAGTTCTTAATGGCCCTCATGTGCTGTCAAATTCTGAGGTTAAATTTACCAACAGTTTCACCAATGTACCAAAGATCACATGAGGACAAGAGGGCATATACGATAAATTCTGTATTGCATGAAATCCTTGTTTTTAACTCAACCTTGTGGCATAGTACTGGATGTATATAGTCAGTTTTGTTCCATACATTGTTATATACATATCACACGGCCCACGGTAGCGGGCGTGTAGTTATGGTTAAGTTGCTAAACTCATAGGAAGAACACTTTTTCAGTGGCTTATAACTTCGCTCCGCCTGGACGAATCCTCACCAAACTATACAAAAAAAGTATTATGTCGGCTCTGAATTTCTCTGCCAAGTTGGAGGAGGTATCGTGGGGGGCAGGGGCAAATTCACGGCAAATTCACGGCAGCAGCGGGGGTTTGGGTCAGAAAGCATAATTTTGTGTCTTTGGTGGGAATCCAATCAGTACTCTTTTTGGAAATGACTGAAATGTATGTCTCCAAAAATGTGTGATATCTGGGTCTGCAGACCGAAGTGTCATTGGCCTGCGGTACGGCGTACTGTCAGAGAACTTTGGACACTGCCGGTGGTTGGCTGGAAGCGTGCTGTGCATCAACAATGTTTGCGAAACACTGCCATGGTGTCTTGGAGGACAGTGCGCCGGTCGAAAGGGTCTTTAAAATGTACCGTAAGCCATGTGTTGGTCGCAGCAAGGGAGGGAAACGGTGGGGGAGTGACAAGTGGTTAATTTGACAAATGTAAGTAGGTGGAAGAAGACAGAGGAGTGGCTATAGTACTGGTGCATATAGCGCAATTTCCTGGGTACCTAGACAGCCAACAACTTTGTGTGGTGATTTCAGGCAGCTGTCATAACGGCACAATAGCTTCTGCCGAGAGTGGTTTGTGGTGACCTCTTTCCGTGGTGAGTGGTGGCAGGTGATTTTAAGAAGGCGAGTGAATTGTACATGGCATAGGGTGGGTGGGAGTGTGGGTGCCTGTACTATGCAGATGGATTGCGGTAGATGGGTACATGGTGTGGTTGCGGCTTGTCTGTTGAAGGATCAGACTATTGGTGCATGGCTGAAGGCCGTAGGCCAGAGGCCATGCTCTGAAGAGCCTATGCTCTGAAGAGCCTAGGGCTACAGCTCACCCACTGCAACTGTGCATGTGTTACTTTGTATCCGGTAGAGGGGGGTGCTTGCATAGTGTGGTGTGTGCAGATTGTTTGGAGTAGGGCTAATGTAGCGAGGTATGTTGGGTTGGCAGTGATACCATACTTTGTGAATGGAAGTGGGTACATCCGTAGTATGTGAATGAAAGTGCACAAGGGTGCAGGAGACAGTGTTTTGGTTCTATATTGGCAACATGTCTGCGGTGACATCTTTCTATGGTGAGTGGTGGCAGGCGAATTTTAGATGGGGAGTGAATTGGTTGTGGCATAGGGTGGGTGGGATTACGGTGCCTGTGCTAAGTGGATGGAAGCAGTGGTTGGAGACATGATGGCATGCATGGGTAAATGCAGTTGGGGTGGGTTTGGTGAAAGATTACACTATTTGGTGTATGGCCAAAGGCCATAGGCCGCAGGCCATGCTCTCAAGAGCCTAGGGCATCAGCTCACACACCGCAGCAATGCATGTGTGACTCTGTATCCGGTAAGGGGGCGCTTGCATAGTGTGGTGTGTGCAGATTGATTGAAATAGGAGCAATGTTGTGAACAGTATGTGGGTAGGTTTACAGTGACACATTACTTTGTGAATGGAAGTGCGTACGTACGTACATACTATTTGATTGAAAGTGCACAGGGGTGCAGGAGACAGTGTTGTGTGTGTACATTGTGGTAAGTGTAGCACTTTTTCCTGTTTAGCTGTATGACAGTTTGCAGGTTGGGAAAGAGTGCTGGTGGCAGTGCTGTGTATGTGGATTGTCATAGTTGGTGACATGGTAAAATGGATGGTGCCATTATGTAGCAGCAAGAGTGTTGAAGGTCTAGACTGTTGGGTGCATGGCCGAAGGCCGTAGGCCATGCACCCAAGAGGCTAGAACTTTAGGACCCACACTACAGGAATGCATTTTGGATTCTGCAGCAGTTAGGGGGTTGGCGCCCTGACGCAATAGAGCAGGAGAAGTGAGGTGCATTGCGTGCATGTTTGGTTTTGCAGGTGAGGACACTATCACAACATGGTACATTTTTTGATGTGTACTTGGTGATGGTGGTGTGAAAAGTCATGCAGTGTGGGCACTGGGTGCTGGGTTTGCATAATGTCAGTATGGAAAAGGATACTGTAGACGTGCACCTTAATTGTGCTTGGTTACTATGCTGTGTGCTGATTTCTTGAAGTAGGGCCACTGTTTCGAAAAGGTTGTGGGTAGGTTGGTATTGACACAATACTTTGTGAATGGCAGTGGGTAGGGGTGATGGAAGCTGTGGTATGTTTGTGGATGCTGCTAATTGCAACCTGTTTTCGTGAATGGGTGCTTTATGGTGTGAGGGAGTTGGGTTGAAGTGTTGCTATGTATGCTACATTTGTGTACAATGTTAGTTGCCCACATGGTTGCATGCATGGATTCATAGTGTTGTTCTGGGTGTGGGCAACGGTGGACTGTTGTGTGTATGGCGAAATGTGTGCTAGGTGAGCTGCACAATCATTGTGAATGCTGAAATAGGGCATCCTGTAGGAAAGGTTTCTGGTGGAGGAGCTTTGGAAGCAAAGGCAACGTGTTCTCAGTGTTTAACGGGAAATATGGAGTTGTGTAGAGAAATGATAGTGTGCAATACTGAGGTTCCATAATTGATCGGTGCAGGCGTTTTTGAAAATTTCATAGCCGTCAAAAGCCGCCAGTAAGGGGGTGTTAGACAATTTGAGTGCAAAGGGAAGAAGTATTGTGTCTGCTTTACTGGGGCATGGCCCTAGCTGAGAAAGCGCACATGCCACATCATGGCCTTCTGAGCATTGAGCCTTCACAAATAGAACTGTGGGGATTCTCCAATGAGGATTCGAGGGTGTGGTTCACCGGAAGGGGTGGTGACATATTTACACAAAGTTTGACGCAGTGAATTTGGCAGAGATGGACAGATGGTGAGTGCTTATAGTCAGTGATACATTTGTGCATGATCTGCACAGGTATGCCATGCAAATGTGTGGCCTCTGTTGGTACTGTAGAAGTGGGGTCTGTGCATTTTAGAGGACTATATGTGGGGCCCATGTCATGCTCACGTTTGCTCACTTACTTAAAAAAGTTGATGACAGCTGTGATGCAGATATGTCCTACTGCAAAGATGATTTTTTTCTCATCGATGACACCAAGAGGACATTGGGAGCATGCCGGTGTAATTTGTCCAAAGCCAGGGGTTGGGAGACGTTGGATAAACAGAAGCATGTGCGACTTTATGTGCATTGCTGGAATGTTCTTCACCAACTATGAAAGCATTAATAACCAGCAAGATTTCCAGTGGTCCCAAGGAAATGGATTTTTTTTACTTCTATTGGCAATTCTGTCGTGTTTGCCACTCTGCATGAAGCTTTGCAGAGAATCCTGAAGCAATGTAAAATAACCGTTCATCTTCAGTTGAGAAAAATGTCAGGAGGAGAAGCAAACACATGACAAAAACAAAAACAAAAATATATACGTGTTTTAGAGTGAATCCTAAAGACACAATCCCCACCCCTGTATTACATCACCCCTACCCCCAACACCACCTAAGCCCCCTCCCTCTCCAGTTTCTAGAACAGTAATGATGCTGATTCCGCGGGACTTTGAGGATTAATCATGGCAGGCCTGGCTGTTTTTAGGATAGTACCTATAGCATTGGCACTGTGGAGGCTTAGCAATTGGGCAATGTGGTTGCTGGGCGTGGTGTATACACAAACACTGTGACAGAAGGTATGTTTGTACAGATAAATGTAGGAGGCTATGGTGAAAGTGTGCAAGGTAAGGGGCATGCTTCCTGTTTGTATGCACACACTTGCTTAACGTTGCTAATATGTATTCCCTGCTGCTTTTGTGGGATCCCTATTCCGACATTTGTAGTACATGCATTCTAATGGGAAGACCATATTGTGAAGTATACAAGGTACATAGCAGGCATCATGTTGTTATGAGTGCAGTGTGTGCACAATATGATGTGATGTGCTATGGTATTTTGTGCCATTTGTATAGCGCCACCATACAAGTGTGTGAAGGCATGCCGAGGAAAGGGAGGCCACACAGAGACATTGATTCCTCTAGGCCAGCTGACATTGAGAGTGCGCAAGTAAATGGGAAGGGGTTCGGCAAAGTGCAGTACATGGGAACAATAAAATACATTCAACTACGCCTGATGCTGGCAAGTGTAAGGCTAAGTGTAGTCTACAAGTGGTGGCTGGACTGTTAGGGTTTGAGAAAACAGTCCCCAAGTATGGGGGTTGGCAGAAAGCCAGTGCAGGGGTGGAACTGTAGGGAGGGAGGTGGCCAGGGGCACTGATAATAGGGTGGGTAGGAAACCAAAGCAGAATACCTTTAAGCCAAGAAGTGAGCGGGGGAGAGGGGGGGGAAAAGAAGAAGCACATGGAAAGGTTTTCAGGTGCTTTTAGAGCCTGCAATGCTTCTCCTCAAGGTCCAGGGAGACAGAGAGCATGTTGCACAGGGAGGCCCCAGCAGAAGAAACACATCTACCACCATCTGGTTGCATGTAGAAGCAACTGACCCAGAGGGAGTAGGAGGAGGATGAGGGAAGAGCTGGAGCAAGCAGATATTTAGGAAGTGAGAGTGCAAGGTATTGAGGTCCCAGGCACAAGAGGCCCTCTGCATCATGCACAGGGCTTTTATTTCATTGTTCACAGCCACTGGGACCTATTGCAGCCATTTTAGTTGAGCCGAGATACGATCCCTGCCGTTCAGGCAAAGGACAAGTTGCGCACTCCTCTTATGGATGAGATGCTGAGTGTGCAGAGTGGAAGCTGGCATATTTAAAAAGAGCCTGTGGCAACAGTGCAGCATACAAAGCACCAAACCTGCACAGATACTGACCTTTTGGAAAGTGACTGTAAGTTGCTAAGATACATTCCGTGGTGGCTTTAGTGACTTCATTTTATGAGTTATGTAGTAGGTAGGTTAGTGGGGAACTATTTGTGTACCATTGTTGGAAGGAATGAACAGAGTTCATGTTTTGAAAACATTGCAAGCAAATACCAACAAATTGCCACTTGATGGTAGGAGATGGGAGGAACATCAGTATGCATTTTAAACACGTAGTGGAGACTTAGAGGCAGATATCATGCGCAGAGGCACTTATTACTGAGTTCTGACTACACTGCCAAAACATTTTTCATACCTTTTCTTTGTGGTGATGGGTGCTTATGTGGATGCATGTGCATGTATAACTCCTTGAATATTTCACTGAACTTTCCACTGGGCTTGCTTCCCAATAACAGCAAACATGCAGGCTGATTTTGTAACGGTACATATGAAGTTTTGTGGAGAACTGTCATTGTAAGATGTTGAAGTCTTGGAGGGCATTGGTGGATGCATGTGTGAGTACTTACCAATTTTCTAATAAGGGTGTGGTGGGAAGAGGATAGTAGAAAGGGAACAAGGACTGTTCATGATTTACTGGGGTGTGTCTCTCACAATACTTTCAGGCACAGGTGCTAAATTCTGCGCTTTTGAACATGCGGGCCAATGGAAATCTGATTATTACAATTGTCCAATCATGTGGTTAGAGTGTGAGTCACAGGAAACGACAGCCATATTTAATGTCATTACTGTGTGTAGTGAGGCTGGCAGAGATGGTGAGATGCACAATTTTCATAGTGGGTGATCGCTTTGTGCTAGATCTGCTCCAGTATGTCATGGAAAGAGGCCTTAATGGCAGTTTGAATTTGGACATATTGGACGCTGTGTGGTGCGGTGTCCCTGTCCATACTTTCAACCAATAAACAATTTAACAGGCCAGAAGACTCGTCCATTGGCTCCCAGTCAAGGAAAGAATCAACTTTAAAATTCTCACTCTCACACACAAGTGCATCAATCACACAGCACCCCCCCTACTTATCTGAAACAATAACAAATAACTCCTCCATCTGTCCCAGAAGAAGCCATCACGCCAAACAACTCCGAGTACCCACTGTAAGAAGAGCCAAAGCTGGCTGCATTGGCTACCCACACATAGCACCTAAACTCTGGAATGCCCTCCCCAACTCACTCAGAGCAGAACCATCACTGTACTTCTTTCGCAAATTCCTCAAAACCACACTATTCAACTAACATCCTCCCTCCTTCACCTACACTTGCTCTCATACGTCTGCTACGAAATGTGTCATGTAATGAAAATTGTCTTGTAACCATCTTCCTTCCACTGTAACCAGATTATGTCTTCATGTAACAGTGCCACAATGCCCCCGAGCAGACGTGCACTTTAAATAAATGTGAATAAATAAATAAAATAAATAAAACTCAAAAAGATGATGAAAGAAGTGCAGCACATGTTTGCCAGTGTGAAGGTGCTTTCCTCATGTATACCACCAAGTCCAGTATATGACTATTGCAATGAATGTTGTCGGCAGCCGGAGGTGGGAAGGCCTCTTATCAACAGACACATGTGTAACCTTTCGCGTGCTGCTGGAATGTACTCCTGTGAGAATGACAACATTGGTTATCGATATGTGCACCTCCTCAATGGAAATGTCATTTCATTGTCTACCAGTGGCAATGACATTTGGTTTTCCAATCTACAGGCTGCACTGAAGATGCTATTGTAAGAATGTGAGGCGCCGTGCAACAAATAAAAACAACTATAAAATCCAGAAAAAAGAGTTGTTACTGTGGAATCTTTTAAAAAAAATAAAATAAAAATCTGCTTTTTAAGAGCCACAACTACAAAGGACATCCACTACCCTGGTTGACATTTATTCCCCTTCTCCCTCGCGCGCACACCTGCAAAAGTTTGCAGACATTGCAACATTTGGAGGGTTGTACGTGTAACATTTGCCCCTTTTACATGTGGCCATCTTATATTTGGGATTGTGGAGGGCACAGGATTGCGCAATAAGCTTCATGGGTGTGGAGTGCACGCACAGACTGTGGTATACTGTATATTTGTCAATCTTCATGCAGATTGTGATCGTATGGCTGTGTATTGTATGCGCCACACCGTATGCTTTGTGGGTGAATTGTGTGTACATTACTTGGCAGTGAATGGAAACAGAGTCCGGTGGGAGTTGTGTGGAGTGTATCATGTGGGTTTGTATGCGTATGGAGCACCTACACTGCAGTGATTGCTTTTTGTTTGTGTATGTGAAACTGTGGTGACACTCGATCCAGACGATATTATTGTTGTTGATTGTGGAGGGACAAATGCACACCATGTAAGATGATTTTCAATGGTATTTGTGCTGAGGGAGGTAGTAGGCCAGGTAAAGCTTCTGTTTCCGATCTCCTGCATAATTTTGTATCCCAATGTGCAGACACCCATGTAGGCGCGTTATTTTTCATTTGGTCTGGAAATGGAGAAAACGTGGTACATTGTGAAGAACTGTATTTGTGTCTTTTTACAACTTGTGCCATTGTCATTCTGTAGAAATGGGAATCTATCGTTTCACAGCATGAGACGTTTCCCCCACAAATAGTGTTCTTGTTGCTATTACTGCATTTCCGTATTCTGCACACTCTATACACATTGTCTTGCTGCCCTTTTTGGAAGTATAGGAATAATGTTTGTGCTTGCTGTCGCGCACTTGCCTTCTTAAAAACACACTGGAACACGCACAACTATCTGTTTCAACAGCCACCCATTTCTACCTGTTTGCACTGCAGTGATTTGCACAGTAACATGGTTCCTTCTATTTAGCACACAATTGAGTGAAAGGTATACAATGCATGTTGCACGGCCTCCCTTCATTGCCACTTACATTGTGACACTCTACAAGGAGCTTTATATCATAATCAGCCACAGAAACTACATCGTAACATCCCTGTAACAACATTTTTCCATTGAATTTCATAGGTTTTTGCTAGTTCAACTGAACCATAACGTCTTCAACAACATTTTTGTTAGTGGTATATATATATTCACTGACAAAACTTTGTTAAAAGGACGTTATGGATCCAAGTAAAACTGAAAAACCCTTGAAATTCGCCAGTTATGGTATGATAAGCAACCATAACTCATGCCACATCTGTGCACTGCTAAGAATAACAAGCAGAATGTCAAAGATGACATCACAAATGTCAGTGATGACATCACTGATGACATCAAATATCTAGGCCACTTCTTTTTGTTCACTGACATATCTAGGACACGTGATTTTGTTAACTGATAGAGACACATTAAAAGGTGATACATATGCACATATTAACCTTTTTGTACATTGTTAAGGCACTTTCCTTAGGATTTGGCCTCAGTTCATGGTACACATTCATGGGGAAAAAAGCAAACCCCAAACACACAATTAATTTGTATACTTGATGAAAAGGCTAAAGTTACTGTAATTTCTTGGTGCTGTTGTTTATTCCCTCCGTACTAAAGAGTCCTTGTTTGTACCTTGGAGTTGTATGCATTGTAGGTGTTGATTTGTATTGTTTGTACTAACACAGGTATGTAGTAAGTCTTCAATTATTAGCTACTAGCTATTTATTCCATGTTTATCATTTCTGAAAACTCTGACAAGGTAACATTCATTATTTTACTATCCATTATTACCAAATTAAAAATAAATGTACTTCTATAGTGCATGCTGCAGCCATTACCTATGTATATGCATGAAATGGTACGTATATTAATAACAGGATCAACAAATTGTGGACCACAAAATTCAGTAACAATACACAGAAAACAGAGAGCAGATCTATACTTCATTGCCTACCCCATAGCATGCATATTTAATATATAGGTTCCCTCTAATGTTGGGGTGATCAGGAAGGTTTCCCATAATTATGAGTGGTTCATGTTGCATGTTAAAAATATTGTACTTCTATAGTGCATGCTGGAACCGTTACATAAGTGTATGTATGAACAGGTGCCTGTATTAACAACAGTGCTCCAATATTATATTTTGCTCAGATGAGTACATTCTGTAATACATTAAGTAGTTCATGATAAATCTCCCGATCACCCCTGACATCGTGTTACTAGCGTTATAAACAGAACCCCATTTAGAGAATTGCTTTCACAATTAATGTCATATGTGATGTCATCAACGGCATTTGTGATGTCATTGTTGATGTTGTGGGTGTTAGTCTTTACAGTGCACAGAGGTGGTGCAGTGTACCATAACTGCTGAATTTTAACAGTTTTGCAGTTTTACTTATAATCATAATATTCCTTTAACAATGTTTTATCACTGAATTTCAGAAGTTTTGTTGGTGCAACTTAACCATAACATCCCTTTAACAAATGTTTTTTAGTGAATTTCATGTTTTTTTTGTTAGTGCAACTTAACCATAACTTCCCTTTAACAACTTTATTTTAGTGAATGTCATAGTTTTTTACTAGTGCAGCTTTAATCTGCTACAAGTTCATTATATTATGCCCCCACCAATATGGCAGCTATGGAGTCAGCGGACAGCACAGTAGTCTGCAAACATCAGACAGCATTCACAAGGCTCAGAATCATAGGGGAGATCCAAAAAATATGTACCCATCATCCAACAAACAGCAGTTTTATCTAGCACACATTACAATGGAATGTACCAATCACAAACCATAACTGTACACTTCATATAATCCCCTGAATACAATTCTGCATACGGATTGACAAACACCAGGTGCCTATCGGAAAACATATTCTCCCCTAAATACTGAGTGCATTGTATTTATTTCTCTTTTATTATCTTACATTATATAAACATGTGTTATAAGACATAAGCACTTTTTTCACAGAAATGGCAAACGCACTGGAGTGGTTAGAAGTGAACTCCCACAGAAGAAATGAGTGACAATCACATCTCTAATGGTATGCACTACATATTGTAATGTGAACAAATAATGTAATTTTCACACACATTACTAAAATAATCATTTCTGTTTTTCTTACAGTACATAGTTTTACCATGCCACAGTTTAATTACACGCAATCCCAAGAATCACAAAGAGAAGTTGTATCCCCAACAGCAAATAATCAAATCATGAACTGTCTAAAAAATGTGATGAACTAAGTAATGATTTTAAGGAACTTGTACAGTATGTCAAAAATCATGTAATTAAAAATGTTCCCTGTCATGGTCCTACTTGCACCTGTCCCCTTGTCCCCAGCAATCAGACCCATCAAATTCTGAACATTTTAATCAAAAACGCTTTGATTAAACCTCACTCCCTTCATCCCCTCATCATTACTGTACAGAAAATCATAATTCTCCTGTTTATGTTTCCCACTCCGATAGCCCAAACCTTTCTTGAATAAATATATTTTTATATGATACATTTTTTGTATATTGTGTGCGATATTTAACAAAAAAATGTACTCCCATTATGAGTTTGCAGATATTACAACTGTCTGGGTTGTCCGCACACAACATGGAGATGCCCTGGGACTGGTGCGATGTCCAGACTTTTCTGGTTTTGCATGACACACTTTTAATTATTCCGTGGACACTGCACCTGTTCTACAGAGAACCAGCGCATGCGCTCTATGATTCCCTCCTGATTGGAGTCCGCGGGCAGCCATCAGGACCAAGGATGGCCATGAATATCATCATGTGATCACACCCGTGCTACATGACGGGGTGCCCGCTAATGGTGTCTGTGCCTGCGGACAGTTTAAAAGTGATTTTCCAGCCAATCTAGGGTATTTCAAGCCAAAACGGTACCATTCCACAGCTACCAGACCCATTCTTGTTTGATCTGGAACATTTACAACTTTTCAAGGCATATTTGCGACTCGGTAGTCAATGGACTATAAAGGGACCCACCCATTACTTTTCCTCATTCCCAATCTGGCTATCCAGGAGAGAGCCCATGCTTTACTGATTTGCAGATTTGTTTTGCAAAAGTTCTTAGAAATCATGGCATTTGTTATGGCCATCCTTTCTTCCCAGCCACCCTCACCACCACCACCACCATCACTACCTGGAGGTCCTGGACAGGGGGAAAGGCACAGTGATACAGAAGAGGAGGAAGAAGAAGAGGATGAGGTGGAGGAAGTCCCTGTCACGAGTACTTGGAGTGAGTCCAGAGTGTGACAATTCTTCATAACCATTTGAAATGTCCCAAAGGCTTGTGCAAGCAAGGTTCGATGCACTGAATACAAAGTTTTCTCTTGAGTTGTTCAATGGAGAAAGCTTAGTCTTTATTCTAAATTGTTGGACCCCCCCCACATTCCCTTTTTCAGGATGTGACGGTCATTCTGTGTACTAAATCAATATATTTTTTAAAACATTTGTTGGTTATAAACTATACCCTTCTGGGTAACACTGGAGATTCTGTTTAAACTTTGTACTGACGATGCAAAAGCTAATATGTAGACTGTGTAGATCATGCAATCATTTCTGGACCATAAAACATCTGATTCTAGAATGGGATGTTAATCGGGTCATAAGAGTTAAGATCGTTGCTCAATTTGTACATACTTGCTCCGCTGAATCAGCTGAGCTATTATAATAATTAATTTCTTATATGGTGCTACGCACCCACAGGTCTCAGAGCGCTGATATAACAGAAGACGTTATTATCCCATAGAGTGGTAATCAAATTATCGACCTTGGAAGGATAAGTTGGCTCTACTGGGACTAGAACCTGCAACAACAGGATGCACAAACATATCGGGGGTGAGCGCTTAGCTCACCGTGCTATCTGACGAGCGGTTAATGTGTTTTATGGTCGGTCAGCACATTACAGTTATTGCTTTGAGCAGATTTGTATGATGCTTTTATGACATTGCATTAGAAAAGTAATACATGGTGGAATCTTATATGTCATGCAACTATTGTTTCTATATAATTGTTCTTTCGTGATTTTTATTTTCTTTTTATGCCATAACACAATAAAAACGTGTTTTTTAATTTTTTCTAGGACATATTATTCTATTCTATCCTATACTGTTATATTTCATGGTACTGTCTGGCACCCTTCTGGTACCGTTGTACTGCAAATAGTTGAACATTTTTCAAAGATATGTTCATCCTGCACTTGCCAAGTAACCTGACTTAGCCATTCATCCTTCCAAGATGAATAAATTGTGTACCACAAAATACGGTAATAATACTTATTTTAGAGGATAGAAGTAGGAATATATATCAAATTATCATTATCATTGTTATTCTGTGGCAATAAGCCACAAAACTACGGGCCAATACCGCCCCAGGTAATGCCCCTGGGGCCGTAGTTACAGTCCCGAGCGTAGCGAAGGCCTTAACAAAGCCCCGGGGGCATTACCTTGGGTGGTATCAGCCCGCAGTCAAGGGGCTTATTGCCATTAGTACCCCGGCCCGTTAGACCGGGGTACTAATTGCTTTTTTTTCTAATCCGAAACATGTTTCGAAGAAAAAAAAAAGTCTAAAAAAATGGCTGCCGGGAAAGGGAAAACATAGACCGTTTTCCCTTTCCATGGCAACCATCGGGAGCGGGCGCACTGGGAACACTCTGTTCCCAGCACGTCTGCTCCCGAGAAAAGAAGAAAAAAGAAGGTAAGTGGTAACAAACGTACCGCTGTCTCTGGTGGGGGATGATGGAAGCCTCGCTCCGACACTCCACACGGCTGCAGGTTTCCATCGTCCCCCGCCGGAGACTGTGGGATTCAAGGTAAGTGGGGTGGGGTGGGAGGAGGGAGGAGGAAAGGGGAAACAAAAAAAAATGTCTTAACCTGAGTCCCCGGGGGGGACGAGGAAAGCCTCCAGCCATGGGGAAGCTCGGAGCAGGGATTGCCCCATTTCGAGCATCCTCATTGGAACAGAGAACCCGGCACGCACGGCATAAAAGGGAATACCGTGTGGTATGGCTCACAAATGAGCCAATCACCACGCTGTATTCCTGTTGCGCCGCGTGTGCCAGGTACTAATTTGTATTCTTATTGTCACCTAAGGAACGTTGAATGTCTGAATCACATCTTCTCTCCTGGAGACAATGGAGAAGCAGATCTATACTTCATTGCCTACCCATTAGCATTCATATTTAATATATTGGTTCGGACATTTTGGGGTGATCAGGAAGGGTCCCCATGATTATGAGTGGTTCATGTTGCAAGCAATGTATTGATGACTGGTGGTGGCAGTGAACAGGGTGTGATGTTGCAATGTCGTATGTATCGAGCATAATTAATTATGGATGGGATATGTTGCTGGTAGTGTTACTTTTGTCTAGAATTAATACATTTTAGAGTTGCACACCATAGAAATATACAATGTTAAAACCACAAAATGCAACATGAATACAATTACATGGGGTGCTCCGAGGTTCATGGAAACTGGAAGACAGAGAGGGTCTCAATGCTCAACCTGAAATGTTGGGGGTCATCTGTCCACACCACTCAGCTGTGGAACCTCTGTTATATTAGTTAAAGGTCCGTCTGCTTCAGATTGGCATTGTGCCATGGGCCAACTGTGCATGGTGACTTGACGGAGCATGACATTAAAGCATTTCGGTCACGTGAGTGCACATTTGGGGGTAAAGCAAGGTGGGAAAAGGGGGGTTTTCTTTTAATTTAAGGGGTTCCTGTAACAGTAGAATTGGTATACCGGGGTTCAGAATTAGTCGAGGGGATTAGAAAAGCAGATTTTTCATGGAGTAATTGAACTGTTCTGTGTTGTAGGTCCATTGTAAATGCATTATTTTTAACTAGTTTGTTATTTTAGATGTGTGGGGTGGTATCCTATCCCACATGCCCACCATGGAGGTTGTCTTGATACTATGTAATAACAAAAGGGGAGTGAGGCGCGCACTCCAATTCCTGGCCAATATACTACCTGAAGAAAGAAATCCCAAAAGTGTCCAATTCACGGGGTTAGATCCCAATTGTTGCCAAAATGTTCACAGGGTTGGATCCCTTCTGCTGCATTTGCACTGCTGTTCTCCTCCTCCTAGCCCTTTTGTGTCCCAACACTCTTCAGGGAGGCTGTGTTGCCTTTCTTTTCAGGTGAATCCAATTAAATGATAATGCAGTCTCTAAGGATTATGGGAGCTGTAGTGAAAACATGTGTTCAGTTCAGGTGACCAAGGAAAGACTCCCCTCCAGGAGCACACATCTTACCCTTAGCAGGGGGAGAGGGGAAAACCATGACTATGCTTCTCCACTGTAGGGCAAAATATCCCCAGTGCTGCAGCCTCTGGAGTCCGGATCTCCACAAATTACATGTAAAAACAAAAGGGGGTGAAGCGCGTACTCCAATTCCTGCCCAATATACTACCTGAAGAAAGAAAAAAAATAACTGGGTTAAATCCCAAAAGTGTCCAATTCACTGGGTTAGATCCCAATTGTTGCCAAAATGTTCACAGGGCTGGATCCCTTCTGCTGCATTCGTACTGCTGTTCTCCTCCTCCTAGCGCTTTCGTGTCCCAACACTTTTCAGGGAGGCTGTGTTGCCTTTCTTTTCAGGTGAATCCAATTAAATTGCTAATGCAGTCTCTAAGGATTATGGGAGCTGTAGTGAAAACATGTGTTCAGTTCAGGTGACCAAGGCAAGACTCCCCTCCAGGAGCACACATCTTACCCTTAGCAGCGGGAGGGGGGAAAACCTTGGCTATGGTTCTCCACTACAGGGCAAAATATCCCTTGTGCTGCAGCCTCTGGAGTCCGGATCTCCACAGATTACATATAAAAACTATAGGTGGGCCATGCGCGCACTCCAATTCCTGGCCAAAATACTACCTGAAGAAAGAAAAAAAATAACTGGGTTAAATCCCAAAAGTGTCCAATTCACTGGGTTACACGCCAATTGTTGCCAAAATGTTCACAGGGTTGGATACTTGATTCCCTTTGGTTTTCTTGTCTAATCGACTGGCGTCCTCTCCGATACCTTTCTAAAGTATACCCTAGTCAGTCTTCATGGTGTATTAGCTGTGTGGGCAGAGTCCTTGCCTCAGTCTTCTTGGTTAGTAGATGTAATGAAGGGGAAACTAACTGTAATCAGGAAAAGATGGTCTTTTAGCAGAGAAGGCTGTACTCGTAAAAGAGAGAGAAGTGAGAACAGCTGTGCTGTAGTGGGAAGCAATCCCCCCTTCCTATGCTCAGGTGGTGTGGATATCTCAGAGATATTGGCCTACAGATTGTTTTCTGAGAAGATGGTGTCTTATGTGCATGAATGAAAAGTAGAATTGAAGAAAACAATGGAGTGAGGTAATTGCGGTATTGATGCGTATGGTTAGTATGAAGCCCAACTAAGGAATTGAGTAAGGGTAAAAAGGGTGTTCTTTGGGGGAAACATTGTTGTGCTGTGGATTTGGCTTGTTTCAGGTTTTTGTGAAGCTATTTTTTGAATAACTTAGGTAGGGGTACGAAGACGCGGTTGAATCATTTGTGTCATGTGCTGTCTGGCTATAAGGTAAAAGTACCATAGAGAATGGTTGGGTGAAATTAAGATAATATGATTAATTCCTGGCCTGTCTGGGGAACCTATGATTCAGGGATACTGGAGAGTTTGCATACCATCTTGACTACGGAGCATATGGGCTTGAAAATAGAGAAGCGGCTAGATTTCTTAGAACTCTGGCGGATGTATGAAAACAGCGGGAATGGTCATGGTGTTACAATCGGAAAAGAGGGGCTGAAAGAGGAAGGTGCAGGAGTTCCTTCTGCACTGCCGTCACATGGGATCTATCATTCATAACCTGCAGACCTCAAATTCATGCCTCCATTTTCTCCAGAGTCTAAATTGGTGGCTAAGAGACGGATACAGGTAGCACTTCCATCAGCTGTGATTTCTAGCAATTGGGATCTCGAAGGAAGTGGAAAAGTAACTTCAATATTTAGTGCTGCAGAGAGATTACAAACAGAGAGCAGCAAGGGGGTCTCTCCACTGACTGCCAGATTAGTAGATAGTTAAAGGGCGGAGGAATAAGAGGGAGTGAGACCGGTAGCTAGAAGCGCAGATAGAGGAATATGAATGAGGGAGATGGAGGAGGGCAGTCTTTTTTCTGCTACGATAGAGGATAGGTTGCGGGAAGTTTTAGAAACACAAGAGTGAGAACACATTTAATAAATGCTGAGGAATAGATAGTGCTGCTACAGCAACAAAGAGATGAAGAGCTGGAAAAGGAGGGAAGACAGATGCATGATGTAGAAGTAGGAAGATGGAGGCATGGGCAGGTTCTTGTGAGGCTCAGTAAATTAGTTATCAGCAAGTTCAAGGTGGACATGGAGGATGAGGAGATTGCCCCAGGAACAAGGGTTGAGCAGGATGGACTGGAGATGGCACCCTATGGTAGTGCTGAGTATACTTCTGGCGTTTAGTCACCTGACCTCACTCTCCAGTAGCAGCGATAGGTAATATTGCATGGAATCATAATACACAGCAGGGTAATTGCATGGCAGTAGCAAGTAGAAGGGGAGACATTGGGTAGGCCCAGTTAAATCTGGTGTAACTTAGTTTCCATTACTCTGGAAGGGCCAAGGAAGGACGTAGTCTGTCCTGTGGTCGCACATGGGCCTGAATAACCTGATGAAGACACTCCCTTCACTCACTGCAGGAGCAGGGAAGTGGATCTATGCACTGGAGAAACATACTGCTGGTGTCACATTGGCCATAGGAGACAAAAACAGCCTATTCATGACTCTGATAGGGGAGCGGTCAGATGAGCTTTGGAAATAAGTGGAATATTTGGGAGTTCAGTTAGACATAATGGAGCAGCATTCAACAACCATTGGGCACAGGTTTGGGGTGCTGCGAGTTATGTATCCAGATACGCTGGACATAAATTCAATATTAATGAAGATGTCAAAATTGGAGGATGATCATGCAGCACACATTCAGTTAATTCAGGAGATGTGGAGAGCAGAGACAGGAGAAGGGTGGGATCAAAGTGTGGCAATCTTTTACCATATTCTAAAAAAATTACTCCCTAAGGAACAAATGCAGGCCAGGAGTTGGACAGAGATTCAAGCACATATTGTGCATTTTTTGCAAAAGAAGACAAGAAAAACAGAGGGGGAGTGTGGAGGAAGCACAAAAAGCAGAGACTAAGCTTGTTCAAAAGAAATTGGCAAAGATGTGTTTAGAAGGGGTAGTAATCATGATTGCTTTGGAGGTACAGCGGTGGCAATCAGAACAACAGGGACACAGTACACTAGGTAAGACACAGAGGTGGATGGAGGGGTATGTTCCTGGTCCAAGGCCAATCAGAGGGTTTCTGAAGGGGAGGATTTCTACAAGGAAGCGGGTCATTTGGGGTGTCGGAGGAATGGGTGCTCAGTTTGATGGGAAAAGGTTATGGATGGTTTTATGGGGATCAGTGCTGGTCGTGTGGAATTTGGGACATGTGTCATGAGATTGTCATGAGCAGCCACAATACTTTAACCTGGGAGATCAACAGGTGCAAGACCCAACCCTGCCATATGCCCCAGGCTCTGGGCAATCACAGCAGGCATGGGTTGAACAGAACCCAGTGAATGGGGCTGCAAAGACCTTTGGGATCCAACCGACCATGCCAGCACAAGCATTGGTGCAGACATGAGAGAAGACTAATTTACCCTAAGGAACAGTTATGCACTATACTATATCAATTGTTTTCTGGGGAATTCCTTTTTTGCTTCTCAGGGCTAATATGTAAAAGGAGTAGGACAGCCTAAAGGGGTCTCTGATGTGTCCAGTCCTGTTCATTACCACTGATCCAGAAGAAGACCCCCAGATTGGTGTGCAGGTAGGGACTGAACGTTCTCATTCATGGTCAACAGAGGGGCTACAAAATCTTGCATTAGGTAGGTGAGTTCCCCTTGTCAGGCAAATCAATGGACACAGAGGGATTCTCTGGAGCTATCCTGTCAATTCCTTATACTGAAGTTACTCTCAATTTATCTGCCCCTTTGTTCTATTGTACAGACACCACAGCAAATCTTTTGGGAAGGGACATCCTGAGCAAGTTGCAGACACTGATTGCCTACATAGGTGAAGGCATAGTATGCTCAACCTCAGGGTGTTATCCGGTAGGGTAAGAAATAGTTTCTGGCCTATTGTAGTGACAGCACGATTAGGGGTGTTCCCATACATACAACATTGTTTCTTTATGGGGTGATGATTTTGTTGATTTTGGTCCTGGGGATCAGAATTCAGATTTTGTGGGTACCATTTTGTTTTTATTTCACCCTGATGTACCACAGAAAGTAATTCCAGGTGCCATTGTTAAGATTTTCTTAAAGGCAGGAGTGATCAAGAAGAACATGGTGCTTCTCTTATGCTCAGATGAGGAAGGTGTAGAATTGTCCTCTGCAGCCATCTAACCTTGTCACTGAGGGATGTGTCTGATGAGCAATTGTTCGAAGACACAGGAGAAGTGGTCTTTGAAATTGGGGTGCCATGCCAGATAGCGATAGAGCAAAGGGAAGTACCACAGACCATGCTCATTGTTAGAAAAACATCACCATTTTGGAAGAAGGATTTTGGAAAGGTGCCTTGCCATTTGTGGACTAGCATTTCTCATGATATCGGACATCTAAAGAATTTTGGAGCAGTGATATAAAATTGCAACCCGGTGCAATATTAACAGAGGTTAAACAGAACCCCATATCTAGATAGGTAGACAAAGGGATTTAGGAGACCATTATGGTGCTGTTAAAGCTAGGCATAATACAACCTTTTGCGTCGCCATGCAATATGGCTATCTACCATGTGAAGAAAGTGAAGGGGTCCAGTTAAAGAATGGTCCAGGTTTTCCGCCGCCTCAATAATATTGTTGAGGTGCAATTTCCAGTCGTACCGAATCCTGCTACCTATCTGTGTAACATGCCTACTGGGTTGACACACTTGACTGTAATTGATTTAAAAAAAATCATTTTTCTGTGTTCCCTTACACCCCGATTCTCAGTACCTCACAGCGTTTATGTATCGTGGTCAGAGATTTGAGAACACAAGGTTGCCCTGGGATGCTCCTAATGTCAGAGTATTTTTAACACGATGGTTATGATGGATTTGGGGAATTTACATGTGTCCACCATGTGTCAATAGCGCTCCTCACCCTGCTCACAGAGAAGGGCTACAAATTGAACAATGAAAAATTGCAATACTTACAGATGAAGGTAGTATATTTCGGGCAAGTAATATCGCCTGCAGGAAGAAAGGAGAGATCCACCTCAGTTCAGAATACATCTCAGCCAGTCACGGTGAAACAGATGTGAACGGTTCTATAGAGTGGTGTGATGAAATGGGGATTTGCTTTTGGGAACTCAAGGCTGTGATCAGCAATGCTCCAGTCTTCGTGAACCTGAATTACAAGAAGCCAATTTATCTTTTTTCACATTCAGATGGGCAGGTGATAGGTAACAAACCTTTACAGTTGCCTCCTAGATCCAGTGATGCAGGGACAATTCCCTTACAAACAGGCCATGGTGGCACTGGCTTTTGTGATTCAAATATCTTCAACCATTCCTATGGGTTGCCCAGTGACATAGTACATGGCGTATTCTGTTTTTGTGATCTTAGAAAAGTCAAAGTCCATGTTAACGTCTGAGAGAGATTCAGGGCATGATGCCATTTTGTTCAATGCATCATTTCATCCCGTGGGATGTCACCTTAGTTGATCCTGCAACATTGGTAGCTGAGCGAGTACAGCCTAAGGATGTTGATGTTGTTCACGATTGTGCTATGTATGAAAGAGAAAAAGAGAAGAGGGTGAATGTGAAGGAGGATGCCCTGGAGACGGGTGAATTGATTTTTGTTGATGGGTCTTCAACCATCAACTAGGAGATGGGTGAGAGGCATATGGGTGCATCTGTTGTGGGTCTTGTATTTTGGGAGTACCAGATCAGACTGAAGAGATGGTTGCCTTCTCATTACTCTACACAAGCAGCAGAACTAGTGGCTTTAGAAATGAGTAAGGGGAGAACAGTTACTGTTTATTCTGACTCTGCATACGCCACCCCCACCGTCCATTCTGAGTTATCGAGATGGCAGAGAAGAGGGTTTAGGAGGTATAAAGGGTCCGCTGCCCAGCATGCTGAACTGCTAACCGGATAAATTCAAGCATTAACTTTGCCAGTGGAGATATGTTTAGTTAAATGCACTACCCACACTAACTGTACAAATTAAATAGCTCTTGGGAATCATGCCACAGACAAGGTGGTGAAGGAAGCAACGTATTTACCTTTCACTGATTCCCAGAAAATGGAAACCATGTCCCAAAAGGTACAGTTACCAGCCCTGCACACTGCAGTCCCGGTGCTCCAGAAAATAGAAATGAAAGGAAGCGTAGGTTTCTGTCAGCATACCACCCACATGTCAATGGATTTGTGGAGAGGCTGAATGGGTCCTTAAGGGCCGTTTAGTCAAATGATGTGCATAATTGAACACCTCATGGTATGTGTGCCTCCCACTGGTCTTATTTCATCTGAGAAATCAGCCAGGGAAGGACCACCACTGGATCCCTCATGATATTGTGATTGGGCTTAGGTTACACACACCTCTCTCACCTACATGTATGGCATCAGACACACACAAGATCGCAGCAGTCCTAGGAGAGGAGTTTAGAGAGTCCCTTAGGGTATGAAAAACTAGTGTTAAGATTATATCTTCTCGAGTTTTGTCTTCTCACCAACAAACAATGGGTGGGAGAAAACAGTGAGACTACTGACAATCAGCACAAGACACAGCTTCTCTTCGATGACCAGATCTACATCCATAATTTTGCGTGTTGTTGGAATGAGGAGCATTTCCATGGGCCACACCAAGTAATCTATGTGGCTCTGACTGCTGTGAAGGTGGAGGGCAATACGAATTGGATTCACTTAAGTGTTGCTCGAAGGGATACCGACAACCCTCCACTGGCACAGGAGCAGGACCAGGCATACAAGTTAAATATGCACTAAGGATTCACCATTCATTTCAGTGCAAAGGGTGGTGCAAATAGATATCTGGATATCTGGAATTTAAATAAATTGTGAAATTTAATATTTGTATGGTTTCTATGGTCTTTATGTCATTATGTCTGAGTATGACAACCAGTGTATATACAGTAAGAGAGAAAGGGCAAACACAAACAGAGATCCACAGCGTTTTCTAAGGTTGTACTAGTTGTATGTTGCAGGTAATTTGTAAGGTGTGGTTGTAATGCCCTACACACCATAATTTAACTAAACTCTTGAGATAAAGTTATACAATTACACTGCGCCAAACAATGTGGTTTAATATGTGCAGTTTTACATCATTTAATTGTTGTCCAGATCAGCCAGACACGTGTTTTGAGACTTGGCTCTTCTTCTGAGGCTGATACGTGTAAAACGTAATCCATTACAAGTATTCATGACCATTGTGAGTTATTAGTTAGAGTCCCATAGTCCCATAAGCAAAATCCACCATAGGAATCAAAAACCAAAGTTGCATCAAAAAATGGCATAGCACAAGCCCAAAATATAAAACCATTTTCAAATTTAATACATAAGCTGTTTGCCGCAAACTTACTAATTTAGATGATCTCACAAGAACATATATTCAACCCTTAGTCTATCAAAACAGAAGAGAGAGTGTAATACATAGTGTTAAATATAGCCAATGCACTCCCTATATACTATTATGTATTGTGTCCAATCCATTATGTGAATTACCTTAATTTCCTGCTGTTGCTATGAGTCTTAATATTCACTGTCTGCAATGCGTATGATCCTGACATTATTCCTACAATTATGATCATAGTCCACGCATCAATGTTGTCATCTGCGGTAAGCAGATTGGCCAAGTACTCACCTACAATTCCAATATCAGAACCATCGGAATGATCATTACAAATAATGATGAATACACAGATATTGATGTCTTTAGATGATGCTGTGCTAGATAGGGGATACAGCAAAATGGACACATTGAAGGAATTGGATATTCAGCAACACAATGTAAAAATAAAAGAATTTACCAAGAAATCAAAGTTTACACCGATCGTTCCAGAAGACAATGTCAGTGATACCTTTCACAGAGCTCTGACCGATGATATTCACCTATTGGGTGATAAAACAAAAAATCAGAAACATTGCAAAACATTCAACCTTACAAAATCACAAGTATCGGCTTTGCGAAAATTAGCTTCAAATGATTTCCTTATCATTAAGGAAGCGGATAAGGGTGGGAATGTTGTAATTATGGACATGGATGACTATATTAGCATGGGGATATCTCACCTTAATTCACCTGGTTGCTACGAAACTCTGAAATGTAATCCACTTCAGAATATAATAAAACAAGTGAATATACTCATTGGTAAATGGTACACTAAAGGTATCATTACTGATGTTGAGAAACTATGTTTGATTGTAGATTAACCGACTATGCCAACTGCGTACTTTCTCCCGAAGATCCATAAGGCATATGACAATATTCATGAAGGGAGACCGATTATTAGTGGACAGGGAAGTATTATGAACCAATCTCTACCTATGTGAATGAATACCTTGCTCCACTAGTATCTGCAACACCGATTTATGTACGTGACACAATGGACTATTACATATATTAGAGATCCAGCCCTATCATTCTAATCTGCTATTGGTTAAGCTCGATGTGAAGGCGTTATACACATCTATTGACCACAAGAAAGCTATTGAGAGTATCAACTACATTTTCGGTCAGCAATCAGCATCTTACCACCTACACATAGAAATGATCAAGGAACTATTCTTGTGTGCATTTAGAAAATAAGGTCTTACTGATTGGTATCGGCATGGGAGCCAGCTTTGCACCCTCTGTGGCTAACATATGTATGCACCAGTTTGAGCAGCAGTTTGTTTTTAATAATGCTCAATTCCTTTCATCGATAAAGATCTGGAGGCGATTTATTGTTGATTTAATTGTGATTTGGACTGGTACTGTGGAATGTTTATTACGGTTTGTGAAATTTCTTAATGATAATGACTGGGGTCTACAATTCACACATCAGTACAGTGATTCTGCAATAAATGTTCTTGACTTGAATATATCACTGACAGAGCGGGGCTTTGAGACTAAAACCTTTCATAAACCAACATTGGTCAATGCTGTATTACTTGCATCAAGCTGCCATAAAAACTATGTAATAAATAATATTCCCAAAGGCGAGTATATTGGCGCTAAGAGAAACTGCTCTGACTGCTGATTTTGAGGTGGAAAAAGTGTTGATTCATGGACAATTTAGAGCAAGGGGCTGCACGATCCCACCACTGAATAAAGCTGAAGAAGTGTCAAGTATGATGAGAGCAGATTTACTGATACCAAAGGCAAAAAGATGTCTGAGCATGCAAATGAACAAACTTAGATGTATTACCCGCTATAATGCTGACAGCAATAATATATACACAATTCTGCAACATCACTGGCATTTACTTCATTTGGATCAAGACTTAGCGAAATGGCTAGAGCCCAATCCTGGGATTATTTTTAGTAAAGCTACAACACTCAAAAATATCCTGTGTCCATCATTTATGTCAAATCCAATAGGGGGAGATACATGGTTAACTCAGGGTCGACCAAATGGTTTTCATAAATGTGGGGGGTGCAATATGTGTACAAATGCAAAGGAAACAGCTACATTAGATTTTGGAACAATGGGCAAACATGTCATTAATTCTTTTATTAACTGCAATACCAAATTTGAGGTTTATTGCATAATTTGTATATGTGGCTTGTGATATATTGGTAGCACAATCAGGCCTCTAAAAATTCTGATTCGAGAACATTTATCATACATCTCTAATCAAGACACAAAATATCCTCTCGCTACGCACTGGCAATCAATTCAACAATTGGATGACAAAAAAGGTATCCAATTTACTGGATTAGCTCAGGCAAGCCTTCCCGAACGGGGGGGGGACCTTGAACTTAAATTAAGACAATTGGAAGCTAGATTAATTTGTAAATATAGAACAGTGACCAGGGGCTTAAATTCAGACCATGAATTCTATGTATTCCTCTAGGCCAATGGGGCGATATTGAATGTCATCATGTCTGGAGTGTCAAGACAAACTGTACTTTAATTGCAGTGGTAGATGTTCAATACCATTTACAATATATTTTTATCCATGCAAATGAATGGTGATTCATATGTATTGAGTCGATTTACACACGAGTGACTAAGCAGTCTACATTATGATCACTGTATAAGCGGAGCCTGGAATGTATTCATATCTAGTTTCCTGGGTGGATAGATCTATGGAACCTGTTTTTATCGTGACTAATCTGTGGTAACCACCATTATGTGATCACTAATGACGTTTCAAGATTGCGTTCCGTTTTGCAACAAGGTCATAAAAATCATTGATTTATTATGTCATAGAATTGTAGGTCTTTGTGGGTTAAATATGCGGTAGAACACATGCTGTGGTCTCTTGCGCGGTGCGGGTCACTACACTCTCACTAGTGCATACCATTAACAACAGTGCTTGCAGCGTAATAATGATGTCTGCAATCCGTAAGATTAGGGCGTGTCTATTACTAGTTTCATTTTTTTGAATTACAGTTTACTATTTATCAATGTGGATTTGTAGATTTGTAACTTTAATGATTGACATGACTTTGTGGCAAGTCAGTTACTATTTGGAAGGTGGCTCCCAGACATGGGATACTCAATTAAGATGGTGACTAAAGGTTAGCGCTGGAACTATGTGGATGCTAACAGTGTAGTGTTATTATATAGAGGGACTCTACATGGTGGCCTGCTCTCCCGATAATCATTCAGATGCCGAGAGGCAGGTAAGTAAGCATTGCCATTACTTTTGCTATGGTCCCTGGAAGACGTTAGTTGGCAGTAATCGATAATTGAAGTAATTATGAACTAATTGGCTATTATTATGGCATTTTTCCCCTGTATCTCATGAGGAAATGGGCAATCTGCTTACCGCGGATGACAACATCGATACATCGACTATGATCATAATTGTATTAATAATGTCGGGATCATACGCATTGCAGACAGTGAATATTAAGACTCATTGCAACAGCAGGAATTTAAGGTAATTCACATAATGGATTGGACGCAATACATAATAGTATATGGTGAGTGCATTGCTAAATTTAACACTATGTATTGCATTCTCTCTTCTGTTTTGATAGACTAAGGTTTGAATATATTTTCTTGTGAGATCATCTAAATTGGTAGGTTTGCGGCAAACAGCTTATGTATTAAATTGGCTTGCTAATATGATGAAGTGGATGCAATTAAGACAAGCATAGATAGGGTTTAATGGCATGTGCATTTGTATTTATTTTGCATTTGTTTTATTTGTAGTGCGCGCCTGGCCCAGGGGCATCTGGGCGCATATCTTCTGATACAGTTACATAAGGACAACAGTGTACAATTGCACATATTTATATGAAAACATGAGTGAACGGTAAGCGTTGTAAATAAGCAAAAGACAAGAGCATAGAAGACTGTACATAGTGCAAGCAGTAATACAGACCAAGAGGACCATAATAAGAGATCTACAGTATACATACAGAATTTGTGTAGAGTGTGCTTGCTTAGACATCTTGGGACGCCAACCAAGTCTTGGATTTGTGTTTGAAAGAGTGGAAAGATGGTTTGTGTCTGATAGGGTTGGGCATAGAGTTCCATAATTTAGCTGCAAGGACAGGGAAACTCACCCAGCCAGCTTTTTGAAGTTTGTATCTAGGTACGAGGAGACTGTGAGTTTTGGGCAGATCTCTGTGGGCGTGTTGAAGAGTGATGAACAAAGCGGTTTGCCAGATAAGTGGGGGCCTGATTGTTCATACATTTAAGTGTACGAGCAAGCGTTTTGAGTGACATTTTTTGGGTAACCGATAGCCAATGAAGGCTTTGCCTAGTGTCCGAAATGTGTGAGGATCTAGGGATGTTAAGGGCCACCCTAATGGCATTGTTTTGAGTAACTTGGAGTTTGTATAAGTTGCGTTGACTAGTCCCCAGGTACAGGGCATTACAGTAATCCAGTTTGGACATAACCAACGTCCTAGCAAAAGTGGGGCAGTTGGAGGTGGTAAGGAAAGGGCGACAGGCTGAAACCAGTTTTCAGGTGTATGCAGAAGCTGAAATGACAACGTTAGTTTGTCTGTTGAGCGAGAGTGTGGAATCAAGGTAGATTGCGAGGGCTTTGATGTTGTTAGAGACTTGGATGGTATTACCATCAATGTTAAAGGCTTTAAAAGCCGGGTCCAGTCTATAGAGCCGGTTTTGTGCGCCGAGGATGAGGAGCTCTGTCTTATCATCATTGAGACAGAGCTCATGTTGGACCATCGATGCCTCTATGACTAGATAAACCTCATTCAAAGGCTCAGTGTCTATAATGTTGTCACCCATAATAGGAATGAGTATCTGGGTGTTGTCAGCATAGTTGGTGTATATGACACCCATATAGTCCAATATGTCAAAAAGAGTTTTGGTTAACACATTATAGAGTGTGGGGGAGACACAGGATCCTTGGGAAACTGGTGAGGGTTCGGCAGAAGCGGATGGTGAGAAGACCCTCATGGACCTATTTTTTAAGAATGGTCTTATCCAGGCGGTGGCTTTGTGCGAGAAGTGAGCAGCTATTTTGAGGTGCTGGCAGAGGATATGGTGGTTGACCTGGTCAAATGCTGCTGATAAGTCAAGAAGGATTAGCAGTGCTGGTTTACCATTATCTTTAATGACCTCAATTTGTGTCTTAAGGTCGATAAGCATAGTCTCAGTTCTGTGCCTAAAGCGGAAGCCAGATTGTCTAAGGCCAAGGAGATTGTTAGATTCCAGGTATTCCTGTATCTGCAGGTAAGCCGCACGATCTAGGATTTTGAGTAGGAAAGGGACGGTGGTGATGGGCCTATACTTGGTAGGTATGCTTGCATCCAATGTTGTTTTTTTTAGGAGGGGAATGACCAATGCATCCTAAGGTTGTCAGGGACAGTACCAGTATTGTACCAGGAGTTCGTAAAGGCCGTAATGAACGGGGCTAATTTGTGAGCTGCTTCCTTGATGATGGGGGCAGGACAAGAGTCACCCTGACAATTTGAAGGTTTAAGTTGGCTGATGATACTTTCAACTTCTCAGGTGGTGAGTGGTGAAAAGTTGAATGGTGCAGGAGTATGCACCGGAGGTATGGTTGCAGGATTAGGTTGTATATTTTTTTGGAGGCCATTTTTCGCATTTGTTTTGTAGTGACCCAAACATTGTAGACAGGTGGAATTGGTAATTATACAAACAGTTGTTCTGTCTAAGTTATAGTGGTGGAGTGACACACCGCAATATTGACCACAGAGATATATGCACCCTTTATTTAGACTAATAGGTTTCTCTTTTATTTTTGTCTTGTTACTTTCCAATTCCCCCAACCTTGTTACACAATTGTTAATGTATAACCTTTCTTTATCTAATTGGTGCCTTAACAATTTTGCTATGGATTATTTCTACTGTTTCTTTGAAAGGACTATGAAAATGGCTTTATATATTGTGATTGTGCTATGCCATTTTTTGATGCAACTTTGATTTTTGTTGCCTATGGTGGATTTTGCTTATGGGACTCTAACTAATTACTCACAAATGTCACAAATATTTTTAATGGATTATATTTTACATATATCAGCCTCAGAAGAAGAGCCATGTCTCAAAACATGTGTCAGGCTGATCTGGTCAACAATTAAATTATGTACAACTGTACATATTAAACCACATTATTTGGTGCAGTGTAATTGTATAAACTTATCTCAACAGTGTATATACAGAAAATGTAAAATTGTCTAAATTAATGGGGATGATGAACTAGAGCCCATAAAAAATGCACATAGTTTTGCAGCGGATAACATATGGTATAGCCATATAAGGAAGGTGGGGAGAGAGACATCTGTATAATATTGCTACAACTGTTCTCTCATTGCCCATTATGCTGCTAGTGTTATGGTATTTATCCCGAGAGAGGTAAAAGTATCAGATGCACTATATCTAGTATAAAAACACAACAGTACCCACCAAGTATGATTTCTGATCCCTAGGGCCCAATTCAACAAATCCATCACCCCATAAAGAAACAATATAGTACATATGGGAACCCCCTAATCGTGCTGTCAGTGGGGTAGTGGGGTTTTGTGAGTGTATTTAAACTTTGCAGTTAGAAGTTGCGTGATGAATTTTAGGTAGCTGGAACATTCTGGTTTCGGGCATTGGTGATGACGGAAGAAGAATGAATCATCGAGTAGGTCATCTTATGAACAGGACATAGGTTTATCTTTCGACAGCTCCTCAAGGAACAGATCTAATCTTGCTCATTGTATTAAAGTAGCATATAAGGGGTTGAACATTTGTTTGGGATGGCAATAAAGATGGGGCCCGAGGCCAGGGTGTCCAGGGGTTAATTGTTCTTACAGTGTGAACCAGAGGCTCTATTCGAGTAGTGGTCACATAAGTTAGAATGTCTTAAGAGGAGCCAGGAGTTTGGGGTGGATAAGATCGCAACCTGTAGTTCAAAGAAGAACCTGTTTGTTATGGCCTTCCTTGTATTGCTAAAATATTCAAGCAGACCATGTGCAATCACACTTAAGGTTAAAGGCTCCAGGCCAGTTATTACTGAGTAATGAATTATATTATATGTGAATGTTTCATTGTACCAAGATGTCATGACCTACCACGGAGTGATCCCCATCAAAGGCGGACTTCGAATATGATCTGAATATGGTCATAACAATTATTGATGATCAATGAGAAAGAATGAATTTGTAAATGATGGACGTTCTTTGTACATTTTTTGTCCAATCATGTTTGAGGGGTGGGGGATAATAAAATATGTGGTAGTATTTTAACTGTTGCTAAAATGGATGAAAATGTATCAATTGATGTAGTTTGTTGTGACTTTGGTTGGTTTGGTTCCACGGGACCATCCAACTGTTCCCCAGATTTTTGTACAATAAACCTTGCTTTACATACAAAACATACACTCATTCCTCAGGTTGGAGCTGAGGTAATTAGGGGGTCCATCCCCACGCTAGTTATGGGTTGCTTGTGAATTTAGAATTGATATCTCCGACAAACAAAGCAGTTTTCCTGTTGATCGATCAGCTGCAAGATTCACCTGTTTGCACCTGGTTTCATGTGTATTGCTTGTGTAAAATCTTTGAATGCATCCCATACACTCTCTCACCCTTTAGTGTCCAATTGTGCCTTAGCCCAACTATATCTGTAATGGTCTGGGTGTCGAGTTATGTTCAGGGTAATACACACTCGTCTCGTCCCTGTGGTGCAGATGGGCCATGGCTTATAAGGCTCCCATACTAACCCAAAGCCTGCATTTCTCTTGTTTGTAGGAATTTCAGAGGCCCATCAACAGCTATTGAAGGGGAATGCTTATGTTGCGTTATATGAATTGATGAGAGGTTTGGCAGTTCTTAGTGGTGTACAAAAAAATCCTTAGATAAGTTATTGCAATATAATTGATTTCTGTGTCCCATTTAATATGTGAGATTTAACATTGAAGGACAGAAAACAAGTCTTCTCTGCGTACACCCCAAGATTATGGAACCTCCTCCCTGTCAGCATCAGACTCGCACCCACGATCCTACAATTCAGAAAAGACCTCAAGACAAACATCTTCAAGGAATCTTTCTGCCACAAAACGTAGGCCATCACATCACCCCTCGCGCGACATGAGTAGCTAGACGCGCCCACCCCTCTCCTCCCTGCCATCTAGTACAGCTGTACCCCTCCTCTGTGCCCCACTGTATTTTACCACACGCTGTATATCTGGTATGTTGTTTCCTCTATAAAGCCCTCCGTTATGCATCTGTACTGTTGTATCGCTCTGTAAAGTGCTTTGTTATATATCTGTATTGTTGTATACCTTTGTAAAGTGCTTGATTGATTCTTGAAGCTAGGTCTGCTCTCAATAAATACAATAATAATAATAATAATAATAATAATAATAATAATAATAATAAAGATAATAATTGACACCTGTCAGTGTTACAGCTATTTTTTCCGAGTCTCCTTAAAATGTCCAAGCAGACGTTGTTGATTGAATTCTGCATAATGTTAAACGCTAGCTTTTAGTTCCCTCCCCGTAGGCTCGTGTGTGATCCTCCACTGAACATGTGCTGCAGGTCCTTCATTAAAAATGCAGTGTGCAGTATATATGAAACAACTGGTGCCATCGCTTACAGTGCAATTCAATAATGGTATCTGTCATATTATGCATGGATGTAGAACATTTCACTGTACGAGTAATTATACAATCCATTAGCAGAGCGAAGTTAGTTAGGCTTCAGGTAAGGACGCCCAAACAGAGAAGGGGTTCTCTCGTATACCTTCTGCTCACATTTTGTACACAATAGCAGTTGGCTGCATGGGAGCTTTGTGCAACCAATCACATGCCGGTTGTTTAATGTTTCAGAAACAAAGACTCGTTTTCACCTTTGAAACGTCAGGGGTGAAGTAATCTGTACACAACCCCGCAGAAACCAGCATCACATGCACTGTTAAACGCCGTGGAATAATTGTGCCTTGGCACTAACGCACTGGCTCTATTTAATAGAGATCTGAAAACATCACAATCATACTTTAATTGTAATTACCGAGCACTCTAATTGTTTGATATTTCATACGAAATGCAATCGTGCCATGTTTTTAATGAGCTGAAAAGAACAAATTGCTCTGCATTATACACCTTACAATGCCTACCTTTGTCAGGCAAATCTGAAGGTTAATTCATAAATACCTGTTTCTAATGTACTTCAGGAGGACAGCTGATGAAAACACTAATTTGCAAGGAAAGTATTATTTGAGTGTGAGAAGAATGGCAGGGTTTTAACACAGCATAACTCATTTCCGTGCTGTAATTTCCACATGAAGATTGCTCCCACAATCATCAATCTGGAAATGTACACTGGGAGAGCCTGTCCCAAGGGCCCATCTATCACACTGGTGTTGTCACTTTTATAATTTTACTGCCGATAATGAAGTCAATTGAGCATATACACAGATAAGTACCCATCCGCCGAAGCCATTGGATTCTAAATGAGAACAAATAGTGCATGTTAACATCATTTTACATGGTTTTTGTTTGGGGGTATTGTTTGAATATATACAAAAAGAACATATCTTCTTGTTGTCGAAAACTATCCGCAGGTACAACATGGGAACACGATCGCGGGAATGCTAACGCATGGATGTTCAGTCCCGCTCAATGCGGGGGAGTGTTTAAATGGGTTGCCAAAGTGATGATGACCGAATTGCATGCAATAGGGCAGCAGGCAGCATGTTGTAGAGGTATGAAGCTTGGCTTCATGGGGAGCATTACTGAAATAGCAGATACAGACATGGGCCGCTGTACAATTGTCACCACAACTTGGATGCACACCCATAACAAACGTGCATATATCTTATGATATTTACTGTTTATTATACACAATTCAAATGTTAAGGGTCATTGTGTAGACCACAATCTATTAAGGGATTTAACCAATACTGCCTTGAACGTGTTATTTTATATCGTGTTTTAGTATCAACTATTAACAGTCCTATAGTTATAAGATGTTGGTGGTTCCCAACATAGTACATTTTAAAAAAAAATCAATGTTCACTCAACCTAATTTGCTCTCGCCCTAATTTCAGGAACAATTTATCAAAACAAAAAGTATTTTTTTTGGGGCCGATTCATGAAATAATTGTGTGCTGAAATCGGTGGTGCAAGCAAGAAAATTCCAGCGCACGAATGCGAATCGAATGCAAGCAATTCATGGAAATCTGTGCACGTGTTTTTCCTGGGAGCTGCCCCAAAACCGTGCGTGGCGCACACGTCACTGCGACATCCCAAATGCTGTGCACGACATGTGAAAGTGCACAACGTGTAGTGCACACACCAAAAAGGGGGCGGAACACGCGGAATGGGGAACAACACATGGAACTGAGGAAGTAACTGGGGAAGTACTGCTGGGAAATACACGGAACGCCCACCACACGCTCGCGAACAACATGTATTCATGGAATCGAAAATGGAAAACCCGTGCACACCAAAAGACACGCACAGGCGTATTAAACATGTCCGCCACACGAAGGCAGACAGAAGTGCCCCCAGAAGGGCGCGCAAACAACAAACATGCATATACAGCTACAATGTATGTCCCATTCCTCACAGCAGTGATCGTGGTACACCGCAGGAGGAGGAGAATAGCCAGGCTCCGCATTTATTTTGCCCAGGACCAGCCTTTTTGGGATGCCTGATGATCTATGGCAGGTATAGGTTTCCACCTCATATCATCCTAGACCTGGTCACTGAGTGGGAGGATGACCTCACATCACCCACCTTGTGCTCCCAAGCACTGAACCCCTTGGAAAAGGTGCTCAATGTCCTGCATGTTTTGGCCACTGGGTCATATCAGCATACAACTGCCATAGTTGGGGGCATCTCACAGCCCACGCAGCCACGCTGCCTACACCAGGTGTTGGCAATCATGACTGCGTGCCCCTCAGTCCACAGGCACATATACATGCCCAGAACCCCCACAGAAAGGCAGGCCGTGGTCCAGGACTTTTACAGGGTGGCACAATTCCCCAAAGTGCTTGGTGCAATAGATTGCACCATGTGGTCCTATGTCCACCTAGGGCCACTGAGAACATCTACCGCAACTGTAAGCACTGGCATTCCATCAATGTACAGGTTGCATGCAATGCCCATGGAATCATCACCTCTGTTTATGCAAACTCTCCTGGGTCTACCCATGACAGTTCCATATATAGAATGTCTGCCCTGAGCCGGGACCTGGAAGCTGGGAAGCATGGCAACACATGGCTCATTGGTGACTAGAAATGTCTGTGCACATGCATGCATGTCACACACAGACAAATACACAAACCCAACTAATGACAACCATCTTCACCTCCCAAGGGGACAGTGCCTACCCTCTGAGCAACCACATGATGACACCAATACGGAACCCCACCATACCACCCCAGGTAAGATACAACACAGCCCATATTGCAACCAGGGCCATAGTGGAGCGCACATTCGGAGTGCTCAAGTCACGCTTACGCTCCCTTGACCGCTTTGGCGGGCAGCTACTATATGCACCCCCAGTAGTGTGCAGGGTCATTGTGGCAGTATGTGTCCTGCATGATGTTGCAACACGGCGGGGAATACCGGTGGACATGGTTGTGCCCCCACACCCCCAAACACACGTACAGGCTCTGCTCATGGGAGGGGAAAGGGCACATGGCGAGGCAGCCCGGACCAAGCTTGTGGGCCCATTTTTCACCTAAACTCCCACTCCTGCGGAGTGCACACAGGCTTCGCACATATCAGGTGACAATCGATGATGACAAAGAGACTGTCAACTGTCACAACCTTACCACCCTGAGAATGTTTCCACGGAAGTGCTACATTACGTGCATGCCAGGCTACTTAAACATAACCTATCCGGTGTGACCAAAAGGAACACATGCAAGGTGCATATCCCACCACCCCCCTGCAAAACAGGCCATGAAAATCACTGGTCAGTCACCCAACCCTCTCAACCCCCATTACACTCGAGGGCCACACCATGACATGGCATGCTACAGCAAAAGAGCAAACCAAATGCACAACACATGACAAATTAGTTACAAAGTGCCACGTGATAAATGGAAACAGGCCTGAGACGATCACACCTGACATGGAATCAGATGAAATGACTGACCAACAAGCTCCCACACATACAAAGTCATACACAAATGCATGCCACCAGCGGTACCATCAACAAAAGACAGAATGCCTGTTGGCATGCACATTGGGCAAACCAAATCCGCAAATCACAAAACCGTGTGCTGTGTTTGTGTCCCCTGCAACACACTGCTCAGCACACAGCACAGTGAGCAGTCATTGGGGGTCATTACGACCCTGGCGCCAAGGGGTTAATGGCGCCGTAAAAGGCTGCAGCGCCGTTAACCCCTTAGCGCCTAATTACGAGGTCCCTTTGCGGCTCCAGACCTTAACGGCTGGTCTGGACCAGCCTTTAAAGTAGGGACCCGCAAAGGGACCTTGAAGATAATTACGGTACCGTAATTACCGCCTTCCCCATTCCCATTGAGCCCTATGGCGCAAAAATGGGAATGGGGAAGGGCCAATAGTGCATGGGGAATTACTGCCCCGCCAACCTTGGAATGGGGTGGTAATTCCCCATTGCACCATGGCGGACTCGTTACAATACCGGCAGCAACCATGGTGCTAATAGCGCCATTGGTTACCACCGGTGTTGTAATGAGGGCCATTGTTTTGGGGATACACTTTGAGCATCATATAAAAAAGGACAAGCAACTAAAATTACCCAGTGACGCATGTACACAACCCAAAAATTGTAAGTGATCATGCGCTGCAGGGACACAGAATGTCAGAGAAGGCAATCTGTGTGCATGTGTGGGCATGGATGGGTGGTTGTATGTGTGTTGGTGTGTTGTGTAAGTATGTGTGTCAGAAGGGACATGCACTCAATACATGCATGTTAAATGAAGTGACCCTCAGTGTCCTGTACACATCACATGTGACCATTGCCCATGTGGACACCCCAGTGTGTCAAACCACACCAATCCCCTGACACCTGAAAAGTAAACCCAACACAAGAACATCCATTGACCAGCAGAACACATCATGTACATAGTACCCCACATTGACAATGCCATACAGTGACCAATCACTGTAGCCCAAGCGTACTGTCTGACAATGAAAGCCCCTCCTTCATTTCCTCATCACCTTGACCTTCTGAAGAACTGTCTCTGGGGTCTGCCGGCTTCTTCCTTCTAGTCTACCTGGCTTCAGGATCCCCCTTCTCCTTGGTTTTCTTGTTCTTCCTTTCGTGTAAATAGGGTCTAGCTCCTTCAGAGGCCACCTTCAAACATCAAATCACAGAGAACTCCAAGGAGCCAAACCCCCAAACCAGGGAAAAGCCTCAAGGTGCCAAAAAGCCTAGAAGAGTCTCCAGTAGATGACTTGAAGTTGTAGAATATGGGCAAGTACATGTACAAGCTGAATGATACAGGTTTGCACAGTTGTCGAAAGGTTCAACAGGATGGGTAGGGACTTGAGTAGACAATAATCAATGAGGATGCCACAACTGATGGGTAGAGCTGAAACTTGAGTAGCAAATAACCAAGGAGGCTGGCACAACCGGATGGTTGAGCTGAAACCCAATGAATCCTTGATAGCGTGAAGGGAGAAAGGAGAACCAGCTGACAGCAAGTTAAGAGCCAGAACAGTTGAATAGCTTTGGTAAAAGGCTGAAGTCAGCATAAAGGTATGGATGTAATAGATGAAAGATAGGAGGAACGAGAGAGGGAGAGCGAGAGAGAGAGATGCTGTGGTACAGAAGTGTACCAAGGCTAACCAAGGCAGCGTACAAGTACGCGGAAATAACTGCCTGAGAGACGGGCAGACAGATCTGCAACAAGGACAGTAGCAGGAAGAAAAACAGGGACCAAAGGCACCAGAATGTGAAAAACGAGTAAAATAGCTGGAGTCCAGTAGGAAAACTGCACCATCACACAGCAGCGAAGTCCAAGTGGGAAGACAGATACAACGTGCCGTCCAAACGGAACAGAGCGTAGAAGTAGTCTAGGCGGCCATCTCAGGTTAGGACTCGACCGTGAGGTGTGGTTCTTGGGTCACATTCCTAATGCTTCACCTTTGCCACAATTCCCAGGGGGTGAACCTAACACGAACCAACTTGATATTGTCACCACCCGGGCCCCCTCCCACATTCAGTGTGGCTTTGACAGCTAAAGCGTGCAGGCTACTGTCTACAGCACGAAGTGCATCAAACATCTATACAGGCAAGAAATGAAAAAACATCACAATCAACTTCAATAAAAGCACAGTTCAAAAATGTACTCAACAAAATTGACTGCAGACATGCCGTGGAGAAAACATCCATAATCTCCACTAGTGGTGTATACACAAGTAGTACAGAAGACAGGCCACAGATATGATGAAAGACCAATGCCCCTGTGTAATTTGCTGTCACACCAAACCATCCATGCAAGCCCATGTAAAGGGGAAGCAGGAGAGGCATATGTGTCAGGATCCCAAGCCACAAACACATACACGAGACAAGCTTGTATGGGCCCAGCTGGAACACACAATGGATGCTTTCAAAAGCCACAAAGCACCACACCGTCACATGAATGCAAAATAGACAAACATTATTATTTAAAAAAAAATAAAAATGGCCTCATACGACCCGCGGGGGGGCACCCAGGAGGGGGAAGGTACAGGGTGCACCTCAACACCCACATGCTATGATGTTGAGATAAACGAATAAACTCCATAGTCTCAAATCCTGCATGGCCCAACCTGTGTGGAAGATAAGTCATCGTTCTATTCACCGGCCCTCATTACGACCCTGGCGGAGAACCATGGTGCAATTTGCACCATGGTCCATGGCGCTAAGCTGCCAACTCCGCCATGGTGGTTGGTGGACTTACCGCCCCATTCCGACCTTGGCGGGGCGGTAAGTCCCCAATCCCCATTTACCCTTCCCCATTCCCATTTTTGCCCCATAGGGTATAATGGGAGTGGGGAAGGCGTTAATTACGCCACCGTAAATTACGGTGGCGTAATTAACAACAAGTCCCGTAGCGCCATGGATTTTTTCGCCTGCAAAAAGCAGGCGTAAAAATCACCATGGCGCTACGGGAACTCGTACTCAGGCGGAAAGGGGCGCCATGGTTTACGCCGGCGTAAACCCCTTTCCGCCAGGGTCGTATTGAGGGCCACCCTCTGGATGGAAATCAGAAGGTGGAAATGGCACAGTTGCCTGACCACGCCTATCTGCACTTTACCCCTCCACAGCATCAAGCATGCAGGTCTGGTAAGCCTGGTCCTGTGTGGCAATGGCATTGAGGTCAGCATGCAGCACCTCACATGATATGCATGCTTCCTTTTGCATGGCCTCATATGACATCTGGAGCACCTCCCGACATGCACGTAGATCAGCCGAGATGGCGTTCTCAAGCTGCTCCAACCTCACTTCTGACCGCTGCCTCTGGGACATGTTGAGCACACCGAGAGTAGATCTGAGGGATAGGGATTGGTGTTCATCCCTCAGGGCCTCCATGTGTCTCTGCCTGAGCAGCAAGTGCTTCACACAGAGACACCATTTCGGCCCAGCATGCCCTGTTTGAGGCCATCATGCCCAGCCTGAGTGAGCGGCACCTGGACTGTGCTGCCTGCTGCTGGAGCTCCACCTGCCTATCAGGGAGGAGCATTGATTAGGCCACACTTTCCATGCCTTGAGCAATCTTCTCAATATCTGCCCCCTGTTGCTGTGAACTGGCATACATAGGTTGCTCCCACTAAGTATTCCCCATTGGCACACAGCCACCGCATTGCCGGACATTACACCTGTGGGATCCAAGGAGCCATGGTCCTTGCTGGATTGGCACCGCCCACGGCTGCTGGACTGCATCCCTCCATTGACATGATGCCCCAGGCACATCAGCAAATGGTGTGGAGTGTGACTGTGTGTCCAGAACCACCATAGGCGGACGTTCTAACAAGTGCAGGTGACGCACACAGAAGATCATCCACATCAGGATCCCTCGCCAGCCAAGAATCGTCATGATGTGCATCCAACTCAACATTGTGCTCAGAGTGTGCATCAGAGCTTGACTGATTGCCAGCCCTGGACATGACGGACTGGAGCACAAATGGGTTCTCGGGGTCTACCACCCCACGACCACCACTTGTGCTGGGTTGCTGATGTAAAAGCAACCCTGTGTCTGGAATGACATCACCATCCTCTGGCTCCTTTGCGTCATCACCTGTAACGTGAACAAAACAAACATGAGTACGCATGTCAGCAGCACATAACCCACACACACATAGACATCAATACATCGACAGCCAACACATGTCACACACAACTCAAATTCCGGCATGCATCCAGTGACATTGATATGCAATGGCATCCCGAAAGCAGAAATGGATGTGTGTAAATTGTGAAGCATACACATATACTGAATGTAGTATATCACCTACATCACACACCGCCACTGGCAGGCACATATCACAAGCAGAAAAGACAGATGGCAACAAAGAGATGGCATGTAACATATGCATGTTTGAACAGCCAAATGGCCACTGCTGAAAGTGAAGCAAAACACAACATGACACACGTAACATGCATGTAGACATGCAAAATCATCATCACCAATATAGCTTAATCGATCTACAGCTCAGCCCGTACCGGGCGTCATGGGCCCTGAAGACATAGTGAATGTCCCGAGCAAAGTGAGGGCCTTCAACAAGGTATAAGGGACCATAACGGCCAAGACAATCCGATTTGCCGGTCCATGAAGCCTCTAGAACACCTTCAGGGCCTGATTCAGCACTTTGTGCATTTAATGTGCCCGGAAAACATGATTCAGTGTGTGAAATCACCATGCCCAGGCTCCACCAATATTGCCAAGTGGGCCTGGGTGTACTCGGACTGCACGACAGTGCACCTTCAGGATTGTGCCGGTTGAACATAACGGGTGCAATGCTGAAATCTCAGCAGCATTTCCGTAAAATAACAACATATTAGTTATTTAACAAAAATTCAGCTGAGAACACATGTGAAAATAAACACTCTCACACACACCTAAGTAAGTAGTTGCAATGTTGTACTAGACAACGTTGAAGCTGCTTGCATACGTATATGTGAAAGTGTTCAAATACACCCGTGGTCATATACACCCATATGGTGTATATGAACAGCATTCCATACAGCAAAGCAAGCAGCTTCAACGCTGCTTTCTTTGATGTCTGTGAAAGTGTACACAAACACACATGCAGGCAACTCCACAGTAATTACAACCCGATTTTCAGGCTATAAGGAATCTGCGGGCTATGCCAGTTAGAATAGCCCACAGATTGACCAATCAACTTTGCTAAACACCCGTTAGGGTGTTCCAATACAAAGAACCGGTGCCACAGGATGCACCTGTGCTAGTGCATTTCATAACAGTGAAGGGATGAAAATCTGGACATACATGCCAGGTCACTTTGACATTGCAGCAGTGAGCAGGCATGTAGAACGGTGTAACATGGCTCAGAAGTGGGTGGGTGCAATGCAGTACATGTGAATGTTACCAACAATCTACATCAACACGTACGTTTTGATGTCAATCACTTAACATGATGGCAGTGTATGGGCAAGTTCAGCCATCAAGTGCAATGTGCATGCACTGGGTTGCATGGCTACAGTTAACCCCCGCCCCTTAGTGAAAATGCAGGGAGGCATTGTATGGCAATGAAAGGTTGACCAGAGAACTGTGTATTGGCAGACAGTGTTGGCTAGCGTCAATTGCATTATCTCAGTCAACTGACACCACAGCAGATGAGAATAGGACAGTAAGAAGGACACATGATGATCCGTCAGTAGTACACCCATTCATGCAGAAGTCACTACACCAGTTGAACTGAGTTAAGAGGCCTGCAACAGGGGGAGACCTGTGCCCCACAATGACAATGACACCCTAAACATGTGCGTGATGCAGGACTGAGCCAGAGTGAGCATGGAATGGATGACCAAATGCCATGATACGTATGTAATGCCGGACGCATACTACAATGATCATCCTGCCAAGGACACATAGGGGCGTGCATGGAATGCACATGGAGCAAGAATGGGCACATATGTCCCTGGGGAGCATCTGCCATCTGCACAGTCTGAGTGAGACACCCTGCATCAAGGACAAAGGATGTACCCCACAGTATGTGTCTGGCAGGATCGCAGAGGGAAGTGTGCATGTACACAGGGGTCTGGGTTCCCTGAATGGGGAAATACCGGGCCATTCTAACCTTGGAGGGTCCGGTATTTCCTCATTCATGGAACACAGACCCGGTCCATCCCCATTCCCATTTGAGCCACTATAGGGCTCAATGGGAATGGGGAGCATGCTAACAACAGGCCTGTTAATGACAGGCCCGTTGTTAGCATGCTGGGCCGCTTGCGGGACCCACTTAGGACATCTTGTAAAACCAGGCATCCTAAGCGGGTCCCACGAGCGGACCTTGTAATGGGGTGGTAAGGGGTTAACGGCTCTGGCACCTTTACCAGCAACGTTAACCTCTTACCGCCCACCTCATAATGAGGCCCATAGTCCGAGTGCTGAGTTGAAAGACACCACAGGCTACATGCAGACAGGTCAGTGAGCTGGGACATGGCAGCCGAATGACTAGCATGTGAGAATGGTGCATGTGTGGTGATGAGGACAGTCCCTGTCTCCTTCACATGTCCAGCATATATAACAACAGGCACGCATTTGTGAAGCATTGCATGACTCGCACATGAGAACCATGTACACATAGCATGTAGTGGCAGTCAAGCACAACACATCACACAAGCAAACAACACATGGGCTGGACAAACACGCAACAACACTCACCGGACGGGGCATCATAATCCTGCATCTCTCCGACTCATTTGATCAATTGTTCCGGGATGAACTCCACAGCAATCTCCTCATGCAGATGGAGTTCTTCCTCCTCAGGTGGTGACCGACTGACAGTCACCTGAGTCATGGCATAATTGGAGGCACGCTTTTGCTTATCCCAGCATCAGAGGTCATCCCAACGCTTTTTGCAGTCCGAGCTGTGCGCACCTCATATCTGAATGCACTAACACCATCCGCAACATGCTTCCAGTGTGCCCAACGCTGGGCAGGCGTACTATGGCAATTTGGTCCCATAGCATATTGCGTTTGTGTTCCGACATGTAGCCCACAAGGAAGTCCAGTTCCTGCTTGTTGAAAGGCTTCTTCCTCAAAGTGCCGGAGGCCGGAGCCATGTCTGGGGTCCCAGCCTCTTTGGCAGTGGTACAGACCCTGACTGACAAATGCCACCCTGATCAGTAGGGGCAGTGGCACTGGTGGACTGGACCAAGGGAGTGCAAGTGGAACTGGGACAGAAGCCATGACTTGCCTCAGTGGCTGCTGGGTGCTCTTGACAGAACCCAGTGCAGAAAAAGCCACTGTGCCAAGGTTTGTGACCAACAGAGACCAACACAGTCCTGGTTGGCAGAATCACAGCCGGGGTGGTGTTGGCTGCATCTGCCCATGCAGTTGCCAACACCTGGCTGCTTGAGGCGGCAGATGACAACACTGCCCCAGGGGCATGTGCCTCAGTCAGAGCATCCCTGTGAGAACATGGCTTGTGCCTCCTGACCATCTGGAATTCAGCCTGGGAGTCCTCAGTTGCCAACGCATCATGCGCTGGCCGACCCTGAGCCTGGGTGGTGGTCGCCACAGCTGCACCTGCAGCTACCACTACTGTTGGGCCCGCGACAGTAGATGAAACTGACTGCCGGGTCACATGGGTGCCAGTGTCAGATGCAAAAGCTGCATCTCCCGGAGCCGCAGGGGGTGGTGGCATGACTGCACCAACACGTGCCAGAACAGCCTGCCGAAGTGGTGCACCCCATCTCTTCCCCCTCTGCAGCCACCCTGGGCACCCTGGACTCACCCTACTCCCTGGTCAGCCCAGCCACATCCCTGACCATGCCCACCATGTGGAGGATGCCCAACTGAGGCGCCCCTCACCTTTCGTGGCCTCCCAACCATGGAACGGATGTACTAGTGCCAATGGGAGGTGTACACGACAATTGTCCTGGGCAATTGGGGTGAAGCAGGTGGGGTACATGATGTAAACAGCATCCCTGTGCTCCTGCAAGGCTGTATGTGACCCCTGTGAGAAAATGACGGGTCACGCAACGCTCAGGCACCCCATATCTGCAATATAACATGCATGCAACCCCGGTAGCCCACGTGTGTGAAATTAACCTCCCACAGTACGCGGTGGCACCCATGGACACAAAAAACACGTACGCGTGGGACACACAGGCTACTATGACCTCAAAAACGGGTAAGCAATACACAGGGGGATCCGCAGTGGGAAAAATAGCATCCACGACTCACCGTCTGACTAATGTGGGAAAGAAAAACACACGTAGGCAAGACCCCCACCAAAAGAAGAAGTACGTCCTCGATCCGCTGTGAAGTGATGGTGCGTGAAACAACAAGAAGTAGCAACACACGCGTCGGTCTCCACGAAAAGCTTGCACAGCGAACTGCTGGCCCACGCTCACCTTTAACCCGTGCGAGGGAAATGCCTGTGCGTGTCACGTCACTTACGCGCTTACACGCTAAGGCCCTTTCCGCGAATTACACGCTGACGTGCTGGTTTTTTTCACATGTTAAATCACTGTGCATTTAGCTGGCTACGCGACAACACACGGAAGACCACGCTCGTGCCCAGAAGGCCATTTTCCTGCCCCACAGACCCCCAAGCAGCTCCCATGAGCCATTTGCTGCTACCTGCCTGCCTTCTGCCCATGTGTCCTGCTATTTGGTGCCTGCACATCAGCCATCTAGAGGGATCAAGTTGCTGAAACCACCCCTGCTGCAACAGAGGACTCCCGACTGCTATTCCATTGCTCCACAGCCCAGCCCCAGGACCCAGTTTCCCACCCACACCTGCTTCGGGGGTTGCCATGTCGGGGCAAACACCATCTGAGACCACTGGCAACCCCCAGCCAGAGAGGCAGAGGGCTGTCAGCTTCTCAGCCACAGAAGTTGGCATTCTGGTGGAGCATGTCCTGGGGCATTATGATGCCCTCTTCAGACAACCGTGCGCCGACAAGTAAGAACGCAAGAGGACCTGGTCGGACATTGTGGTTGCCATCAACGCAGAGGGGATTGCACCCTGTGACTTGAAACACATCCAGAAGCGCTGGGAGGACTACAGATCCAGGACCCTCATGAAGGCTGGACGCCTCTTGTGTGCAGCGGATGCAGGGGGGTTCCAGGTCCAATTTACCATCGACCAGATGAGGGTCCTGGAACGCATCAACCTAGTGCTTCACCACTAAGTCCTAGAGAGGCAGTCCCATCTGGAGTCGAGCGGTGAGTGTCTGGCCTATCCCATTCCAACCAGTGTATGTTGAGGTGTGGCAGGAGTGTGCAGCTTGGACATATGTCTGGCATGGCCCATGTATGGATGTGTGTGTGCAGGGCCATGCCCGTGCTGCATGTGAGTCCAGTCATGTTTGATGTACATAAATGGTGTATGTGTTCCAATGTATGATGCCCAACTGCATGTGGAGATGCTTTCATTTCTGTGTATGTACTATGCCATGGTTGGTGTGTGACACATGGATGCTGGTCCCACCTTCAAGTACGTGCATGGTGTACATGTCCGTGTGTCTGTTAGGCATGTGTGTGACAGTGAGATGTCATGGATGCATGTGACCCGGACATCTGGGTACCTGATAGGCAGATGTGACATAGTTGCCGATGATTGGACTGTGACAGGTGGTGGTGATGTACAGATGCATGTCTGTCAGTTGGCGTGTGTGCATGTGATCAGCACTCCCCATGTTGCTTGTGATGTCATGCCAACCTTTGGATGTTCATGCATTTATATGTGTGTGGATGCTGATGCCAGATACATGATCCCAGTTTATTTGTGCATGTCATTTGAACCCACAAATGACATGAGTGTTGGGGAGTGTGATGCCATCTGTGATGTCTGACACTGACACTCATGTGCAACTGTCATGTGTGTAGGAGACCATTGTATGGTGACTTGATGCCTGTGTTCTGTCTCTACCTGCCTGCAGCATCGACTGATGAAGAGGGTGGAGATGGTGTTGTGGAGCCCAGTGGCAGGGATGCCACCACCATCCGGAGAGGCAAGGCCCAGCTCCCCTCCCAGGTTATTATATCTTCCGGGAGTGAGGAATCTGGTGCTGCGTCCTTGGTGGCAGCAGCCGAGGGGAGGTCCAAGAGGCCAAGGTTGGATGCCTCTGTCCAGGCCCGTACGCAGGTAGGGGATGTGTCTACAACAACTGGCTGTCCCCTACCTGTGGACGTGGCAATCCGTGTCCATGTGCAGCCTGTCCTAGTCAGTGTGGCGTTGCGCAAGCGTCGTATTCGGGATGACATGCATGGTTCTAGGCAGGACAGTGCACGTCATTTTGAATACCTGCTTGGCTGCCTCAACTTGCTAGGACAGGTCACTGATGTAGGATTCATCCATGTGCTGGATGCTCTTGCGACCCCCTCTTCAACTGCACCCCATATGCGCCAGTCGTACTCCGTGCCGTCTTCCCACCCACGTACCACCTGGGCCACCTGTGCCCCCCTGTGGAGCTGCTTCAGAGCCTGCGGCCAGGCTGGTGGAGAGCACATCCCTGCCACAGTCAGGAGTCGGGGGTCCAGCAGGGGTGGACACACCACCAAATGGACCCCAGCAAATGGAGGATGTGCAGGCATCATCAAGTAGGGCACATGCACGATGGCGCCGGGGGATTCCATCAGCCCGGAGGCCATCGTGGTGGCAGAGGAATTTGGCATTGAGGCAGCAGCAGGCTCAGCGTGGGAGGCGTCATCACACAGGGACAACAACATTCAAGGGGCAGGCATCGGCCGATGGGCAGGAGAACCTAAGACTGCAAGTGTCTTCCATGTGGCAGCGGTTGTGCCAGCAAATCGATGCAGAGCGGCGGGGGACGGAGAGGGCAAGGCTCGTGATGGTCAGAGCGGAGAACTCCATGCACTGGGCATTGAGGCGGGCTGAGAGCCTCGTGGCAACTCGCAGGGACTTGGAGGAGTCCATGGCAACATCCCTGCAAGTCCTCAAGGCCAGGGAACAGGCCTGCCTCCGGGATATCGATGTGGAATTCAATGATGCCCTGGCCCAGAACGTGAGCCGTTCGACTAGCCACCACCTTGTACATAGTTATTTAGGCATAGGTTACCTTTCGTTTAATATATGATTTCGAGTCCACAGACTTTACTCCTCTGTTTTTTATATAGTTCGGTTTTTGATGAGATTTTTAATAGGTTTCCTTTTTGGGACCATTGACCCTTGTGACTTACATTGTGGATAGTTCCTGACATGTACATACATTCTTTATTTTTTTCATCCCATGGAGTAATGTTTTTTTTTTTTTTTACAACTTTTGTTTTTAATTCTGTGGAGTTTGGCAATGGACCACTTTTCATTTTTCATGTCTTTGATTTTAATTTTACCTTGGATTTGCCTTTATTTTTGGTATTGCTTGGGTAATTTGTTAATTTGCATGTGTTGTTTTGAATTTGCCATTTTCACAAATCTTCATTATTGGTGTGGTCTACTCTCATTAGTTTTGTGCATGTGTCACTGTCCATTGCCTCTGTCATGTGTCACCACTGTGTGGCTCTGTTGGACATGTCTTTGGGTGCATGTGCGTGCTTTTTTGAATGTCAAGCCGTGGTGCTTTTAGTGGGGAGTGGATACAATATATGGTTTTGTGTTTGGACTGGGGTGCTGCAGTATGGGGTGGGATTTGGGTTGGTATTTCTGACATGGGCCTCTATTCTGACAGCACATTGGGTGGGGGGATGAGTTGGAGCCTGCTGGCAGGTTGCCGTCAATGGGGGTGGGGTGGGGGGACATGTGTTGGGGCCTTCTGGCAGGAGGCCGTCACTGATGGAGGGGTCATGTGTTGGGGCTCACAAGTGCATGGTGCCATGTGGGCTGCCTGCTTGGCATGGTCAGGGGTTGTAGGGGTGTCCCCTATGGTGTGGGCTGCCTGCAGGTCATGGTCAGGTGTGATGGGCTGCCTGCGGTGCATGGCCAGGTGTGTTGGGTGGTCCTGTCTGGTGTGGGCTGCCTGCGGGTCATGGTCAGGGTGGATGGGCTGCCTGTGGATCATGGTCAGGGGTGATGGGCTGCCTGTGGGGCATGGCCAGGGGTCTTGGGTGGTGCCCTGTGGTGTGGGTGTCATCACAAATCCATATTCTTTCTTATTTTGACACATGCTTTGTATTTGAACATATTAAATTGGTAGCCTAATTATTTGAAAAATGGCATTCAGTTGTTATAAGATTGTAATGTTTTATCTAACTTTTCTTTATAATTTGCGTTACCAGTGCTGCAACATTTGATGTCATAAGTGATGTCATGAGTGAAAATTATCTGTCCGAAAAAGGCCTCTCTAGCCCTTCCCATTGTGTCAAACACAGCACTGGGTTCACTTTCATGCTCTACATAATCAACCTGATGTCACACTTGCCCTTTCCCTCCTCAAAGGATCATCTGGAGTGATTGTGATTTCGTTTTTCTGTCTCCATTGGATAATTGCAGGAATTGCTAACATAAATAACATGGAAATGGTGGGTTTTTAATTTGTGAAAAGCCTCAAGGCTGAAATGCACCATTGGAGAAATATAAATGTTTTTTTGGGGACATGGGTTTTCTCCCTTCTACATCAAATACAAAATAGATACCTACTGGAAAGATATTTACCAAACCAATAAAATGCACATCTGTACCACTTTGTGCCCAAAATGAATGGGATAGGTTAAAATATTTTTTTTCAATGCTTAAGGACATTTATATCTTTGAACCTATTTACCCCAGTTTTCATTCACTGTCAAGGGCTCATGTCAGGCAAATCTTTGGAAAATGACAGTCACATACGTCGAATGAGTTGCAATACAATGTTTGCAATAGGCATGGTTCATAGGTTTAACCTTAAGTGTAGGGCAGATAGATCTGCCCTATGATTATTCTCACATATGCATTGTTTTTATATATATATATATATATATATATATATATATATATATATATTCAGTGAAAAAACATTGTTAAAGGGACGTTATGGTTAAGTTGAGCTACAAAAAACTTATGAAATTCAGTGAAAAAAACTTTGTTAAAGGGACGTTATGGTTACAAGTAAAACCAAAAAAACCCTGAAGTTCACCAGTTATGGTAAGCTAAGCAACCATGACTCGCGCCACCACCGTGCACTGCTAAGACTAACACCCAGGACATCAAAGATGTCATCACAAATGTCATTGATGACATCACTGATGTAAAACACCAACAGTCCAATTACATAGCATATGTAAAATAATGGAACACACCAAAAATAAAAATACCATATGCCTCCAGCAGAATTACCCCACAGAAACTGCACAGCAAAAATCAAAAGGACATCTACGAAGCAGTAACAGCAAAACTAAAAAAAAAAATCTGGTAAGTACAGTACATTAATTCCTATATTTATAAACTTTCTGTAGTCGGGTACACTGAAAAATAATTTTCCTCAGGACGAAATGAGTAAAAACAGTGATAGTAATGGTAGACACAACACTTCTCTAAATAAGCCAATTAATAAACATTATTTTGTGTGTACTTACCACATTTCTCTTTTAACAGAACATACATATAATAAGAATAATACTGAAACAGACACCTTGGAAAAGCATCTTCAGCATTTAGAGCAAAAAATGTATCAATTATAGGCCAATTTCATTATTTTGAAAAACTTTGCGGAGGACTATGTAAAGGAAAACATTTAATATCACTGTCGCACATGTACTTGTACCCCTTCTCCATGTCCCAGCCAACCATCCCCAAAACATCCCCATCACGAAAGACGTTATGATGAGACTTCAATCCCTTCCTCCCCTACCATCCAACATGTACAAACCCCTAATTGCAATGTATTTGTATCAATTTCAGCTTCCCCGTCTCTTTCATAATTGTTATATTTGTATACAATAATAAAATATTAGGTGTGCTGTTATTACATTCCTCTGTGTCAAGTTTTTTTAAAAAAAGGCCATTAGGGTGTCCGCAGACAGCTCGGGTGCCCGGATGTCCGCAATTAACTAAAATGGGGGTGTCCCAAGGACATTATACCTGTCTGCACTGTCTGCAATTAAAATGGAGGTGTCCACAGGACACTAAATCCAACTGCATGTGCGCAACTATTCAAAATAAGGTGTTCTAAGAAAATACCCCCTGTTCACATTGTCCACAACCATAATGAATATGTTCGTAGAACACATAGCCTGTCAGCCTGTCCGCAAAGTTGTGACGCACATTTAATTTGTTCGGGGACCTTAACACTGTTCGTAGAACACCTGCAAGAACATTGCGCCTGTCTGTAACTGTCCGCTGCACGTGTGCTACACTTATAATTAGTTCGGGGACACGAACACTGTCCGCAGAACAACCGTGCACATGCATACACCCAACCCCTTGCATTTGGTGTCCTATGGGCATCCGTCCCATTCGCAAACGTGTCCGCGATGTCATCATGTGACCGCACCCACGCTAAGCCTGGGTCCTTGTTAGCGAACACAATCCGGGCCCCCGGAAACCTAAAAAGTGTTTTTATTTGTGCAATCCAAGGTATTTTCATATGTAAATTCACCCTTGCACATGTACCAGACCATGTCCCTAGTGATCTGCATACGTTTAAGAACTTTTTGAGCCCTTTTTGGTGTTTGAAGTGTTCGTGGACAGCGCAGTTGTAAAAAATGCTTGTTTTCAGTTTTCCCATCTTCCATGATCAAGTGTCACCTGCAAAGTTGTCTGCTCTTCAAATTTGTATTTACCCATATTACTAACTGTAATGTGCAAACAGTTATTCTCTTCATTCATTCTGTCATTTGTCTCCTATCTATCCACATTTCAACCATAACAGCATTTAATGCATTATAGTACACAGGATGTACATGCAATTTCCTTTCTATACATTCTGGATATTTTACATACAATATATCATTTGATCTTCCTTTAGGAATGATTGTAACAGTAATCAGACACAACACACACAGCTGTCTAACAAAGTGTCATTTCATGTTAAAAGCTGGAAGAAATAACAGTATAATTGTGGGAGAAGGCTTTGTAGGGTGTTATAAAGTGATACACAGCCAAGATGAGTACATGCATCTTTATTCGTGCACACAGATAGCCACTATCATTTGAAAGGCACCAAGCTGAAACAACACCACTGCCTCTAGAACTGTTCTTCTTCCAATCTAGACAGCTCTCCGATTCCATCTGGTTGCCCATTCCGTTCTAGAATTTACAACAGCATTCAACTATAAACAGGTGCAGTGATGTCTATGACATCATGTACAACTATGTACAAACAGTGTTGTAAACCAACACATATAACATCTCCCCCATCCCTTGAGTCTACAACGCAAGCACCAGACCCTTCATTGCAACCCTTACTTTATTTCAGACTCTCCCATCTCCAAGCATCACAGGATCAACCAGTAGTTTGCTAATCACCTGCACTATGGTAAACGTGCTTTGTCCCTTTGTCACTTTTCCAGGTTTTCTTATTTGAACCTTCTCCCCTACAACTATCCTGGAGAGTAATAAGCTGCTGAACCCATCAAATCCTTCTGCTTTATTTCCCACACCTTCACAAATGCATACATTGCATGCTTTTCCCCACAGTTCCTGCCATTTACCCTGTATAAATAGCAAGAATAGCATACAGTATTTTCTCCTATCTCCTAACATCCAATAACACCTCCTTAAAAAGCCAAGTGGGCTGTGCGTGCTTACTATTGCAATAATTTCTAAGGCAAGTTCAACTGACAGATTCAAAGTAAAATATACAGACTGCACATAGACAAAGGCAACTGCATCTACATGCTATGCACAGTTATCAGAACACACTACTACAGCACAAGGGACAAATTCATGTCTACATTAACAACAGTGCTATTAACACACATATTTACTAACTTCTTTCTTTCACAATTGCAGTGAAGACAACTCTCCTAAAAACCAGCAGCGTCTGAAGTACGAACCAGAACTGAGAAGAAAGCTACTCTTTCCATACACTGCACAACATCCCAACCCACATTTTCTTTTTTTCTCCAACAGACCCCAAAGAATGCTTACCAAAATTAAACTCTGTAGAAAGCAACGCAGAAGTAGGCAAAACCAAATTAAAAGTATCCAAAATAAGAATCCACCAGAATTAGTACAAAAAGTTCAAACAAGACAGCTAATACATTAAGCGAAACAAAACAAGCTTCCAGTACAGAAACGTTGCCTCCTCTTTCAAAATGTAAAATGAAATACAAAGTGATTAACAAGACTGCAACTACCACTAGTGCTAACACTGTACCTATAGATCCTGATGTAGCCACAAGGAAGCATACCAACAAAAAATATGTTACAAACAATTTTCCACCACAGTCTTTAAGAAACTTATAAAAACAGGAGAGAAATCACGCACAACCCTTAAAACCTACCGTAGAAAATTAATCATAGAGGCTCACATAGACAGTGCAATCCTTCTCAAAAGAAAATTATTCATTTTAATTTTAAATAGAATGAAACCACTAACAAAACTAAGTACTAAACTACAAAAAGACTTCTCAATAAAAGATATATCAACAAAGATAACTTCACAAACATCTGTGGAGGTGAATGGAGTCACACCACAAGCACAAAACCAAATTTCAATGAAGAAGCATACAAACAAAAGCAAATAAACCCAATGTCCATACATAGCAGTGGACGAGGGTATGAAAAACGTAATAATACCATTAGGGAACATGAAACGCTGCTCACAAAAATATCCCCAGAAAACTTAATATCAACTCTCCATGCCACTGAACCAATACGTTCAGTCTACAAATGGCCGTGCACATCAATGTGTAACATGGCCAAAAAATCTTTCAAGTCTTTACGGCAATTCCTCAGTCAGTATGTGAAAGGCAAAGACAAATTCAAATTGAAACTACAACAAAATATGGACTCCTGTCTAGAGTGCAAATACACAGGACTGCAAGGTCATTCATTAGCCTGCATTTCTGGACCTATTTGCCAAAGCACGTTCCACCATATCAAAATGATATCAACACACCATTCAACTATAAGAAATCTGGTTCATAAACTGTACTATGCCAAAAGTCCTGCTTTAGCACTAGCCAATTTAAATAACAATCTTGTACATGTACAGTTAAAGAACTACTCGAAGAAATAGAACATATCCAGAGAAAATACATTGGAAGTGATAGCCACTTACAAAAGGCAATAGCTTTACAACAGGCTAGGAACAACTTTACAGATGGCAACCTTCTACTACACACATACAAAAAAGAAATACTAACGTTTAAAAGAGCATCTGCTGAAGTACCAAACCATGTGTGTGTGTGTGTTGCCGCAGGACTTTTTATAAAAATAGAACAAAAACTGTAGACATAACGTACATAATAAAAGACAGTGAAGATTCCAAGTGGTCCCAATTAGCTTTCTATTTTATAGCAGAAAACAAATACAAAATGACCGACCCCTTAATACTTAGCAGTTGCTGCAATGCAAAACTTGACAACAACCAAACACCTTCACGTGATATCACAAATTATTCCCACTACCAAAACCCCTACAACAACTTAACTTATATGAAAGCATCGTAATTCAAACAGTGCACCCATTTCAAACAATAATACGGCTTCAACCAAAAACAGCAAAATTAGCTTCCTCTGAATTAGTGAAAGGCATTTGTGGCAAAGTAGTTTATTTGCCATTAGATCTCAAAGAAAATGTACAAACTCTGGGAGTGCAATGTCCAATAGATCAGTCTGCAATTATCTTAGTAAATGGCGTACCTACAAAAGACAAAAAAAAAATGTGGCCTTACATAAAGTTAGACAAGCCCTGCAATATATAAAAGACAACAATGAATGCTACAAAGAAATTGATATTGAAGAAAATGTGAGGGAAACCACTGAAATAATTCAAGACTGATCAGAAACTGGTCAATTTCAACTTCTAGATTCTGCTACAGAATCCAATATTTTATACCATTATACAATTCACCCATTACACTCTAAAGACACCATAGATGATCCACTGGAAATGTACCAAATGCAACAAGCCAAAGGATCTCCAATCAGCATATGGGAAAAAAGTATAGAAGCACGTGCCTTTCCTCTACGCTTTCCTACTGGAAAAGGAGGAAGGTATGATGATAGACCCACACAAATAACAGCATCAGAATACCACTCTTTACGAATGTATTCTGAGGACCCCAGATTCAGACAAAACATGGAATACATATTCCACCTTTTCTTTGAAAGTGAACTAGCAACTCTATTTTACGGAATTGCACATACATTGAAATCAGGTACACATTTACACAATATGTCAGCTACACAATTTCTACAAAAAGTGCAAGAAAAAGATGAGGTTTTACAGTCAAGCATTAAAAATCTTTTAACAAACATGTGTAGTATACAAGACAGTGATGCCCTGTTTTACAGTTCATCCAAAAATATGTCACTTGTGAAATACCTTCACAAACGACACATAGGCCCTCATTACGACCCTGGCGGAAAGTGACTGACCGGACCGCCACAGCGTAAATAGCGTTTCCGCCATTGCAAGAAGGAGCAAAGTGCGGCCCATTCCGACCCATCGGGCACGAGCACCACGGCATGGCGGAAGTGCAAAGTCCGCGATGGCGGAAATGAACCCAAAACGGCCCACACCGCCGCCGTACGGCGCCCTAGGTGCAATACCGCCACCCATCACAGCGGACACCGCAGTGTGCGCCTACCGTAAAGTACGGTGACCGGAAATATACGGAAACGGAAGTTAAAACACGGGCCCGGAACGGGAAACAACCCGCCGTACACCTATAAAACCACTAAAACCACACAACCACTAAAAACACTACCCTGAGACACAACCCAACCCGTCATCCACCCTAGCGAAACCAAGAAAAATGGGAAAAGTAGCGAAGAAAGGGTGCGACCGCAAGCGGCAGGTCCACTTCTCCCGTGAGGAACTCACCGTGCTAACAGAGACCCTCCAGGAGAATGCTGCCGTCGTCTTCTGCACGCAAATGACCAGGACGGCACTTGCAAACAAGAAGGCCATATGGGCTCTGGTGGCACAGCGGGTAAGTGCGGTGGGGACCGTACCCCGCACCCCACAGCAATGCCGTAAGCGATGGGACGACCTGCGGATACGCGTCCGCAGCATACTCTCTGCCAACCGCAACATTGCCACAGCCACCGGGGGAGGGTCGGAATCACCCATCAAGCTGACCCCCTGGGAAGAAATCTGTGCCTCCACCATCGGAATGGAGAGCATAGAGGGAGTCGGAGGGATGGAGAAAGGAGTGCATACATCCGAAGAATCAGGTAGGTGGGCCTAATGAAACAATGCCAAAACCACAAAGTCCATCCATGTGAAGCACCATGTGTCCCCATAGTGCAACAGAAACACATGTCCAGGAGAACGTCCACACACATCGTCCTGATAGCGCACGTTAAAACCCACAATAAATACATAAATAATTAAAAACCCCTAAAACACGCACTACACGTGCAGCAGGCACACCCTAACTGCAGGCTGCCAAACAACTGCACCCTCACTCCACACACAAATGGAAGCACCTCCAAGGCCCCGACCCAAATCACCCTCAGGTACCACCCCAATGCATGTGATACAATGCCATTCCAATTCCCACAGACCCACCAATAACCCTCGCCCTCCTTTACTCCACCACAGGGTCCGATCCAAACGACAAGCTGCAGGACACCCCTACCAGCACACCTGCAAAGAGGGCCAAGACCAACGGCCAAAGACCCTCCACCTCAGCTGCACGCATCAAGACACGGCAGCAGCACAAATCAGGTGGCAGCACAGAGGAGGGAACATCAACAGGCACCCCAGCAGCCAGCATGCCCACAACACCACCACCACAGGTCCCCCCAACGGATGCCACAGAAGGCACTGCCTCCGGTGGCAGCAGCACCATAGGTGACACCCCATTGATGGCAGCATGCTCCGACACAGAAGACGGGGATGTCGAAGTCAGATCCATCCATGACCTGTCCCAATCCCCCTGTCTGTCCCATCCCGTACTACATGAGGATACCACGCAGGGGCACCCACAAGACGACGACTGGCCATCCCCCACAAGCCCTGTGGCAGGGCAACATGAGGACAACAGCCCCTCTGTGACACCCCCGCAAATGGCCATGGCCCAGCAGAGGCAACAGTCCCTCGACCAGTTAATAGTGCAACAGCAGCAACTGGCCACGCTCCTCAAGGACCATGCCGATGAATGTGGGGGCACTAAGGCAGACATAGAAACATCAACTGAGACACTTAGGGCAGAAATGGAGAGAGGTACAGAGACACTAAGGGCACAAATGGAGAGTAGCACCGAGAGCCTGAGAGTCCAAATGGAGAGAAGCACCGAGAGCCTGAGGGGGGAACTGCATGCGACGTCCAAAGACGTATGTGGTGAACTTGCCGCAGTGCGCCGTGTGCTCACTGAGCTCTCGCAAACCCTTAGGGACATGCATGGACGTGAGCAGGCAGAGACATCATCCGTTGCAAGTTCCGTCCAGGGCAGCCCCCAACGTAGATCTGGGAGGAACCTGCGCTCCACAGGCAGGGGTGCCCCTGATACCCGCAGAGGGGGCTTGCAATAGCGACTGCCCACTGACGATGAGCATCTTTGGACACTGGTGTTCGGGGGGGAGGTGGGAGGGTGGAGGGGGTGTGTTGGGCTCACTTGGGTGGCGGGTCGATAGGGTGTACAACATGATATCACATATGCCATAAAAAGTGCACGATCAACCAATGAGATGTGTGGACATTGATCTTTGTGTACAAGGCCATTATAGGCGTACAGTCCATAATGTGCATGTCCCAGACACACACAGTGCCACGAGTCCCGTGTCCATGTATCAGCCACCAGGCGTGAGTGCTAGAAGCATACATCAATGAGATGCTGACGAATGTCACGGGCCTCCGGTGCCTCGCAGACTCCTTGAGGTGCTGCCACATCCCCACCCTCATCATGACCATCATCAGGTGCTTGCAGTTCTGCGTCAGGGGGCATGGGCACATTTCTACGTACGCACATGTTGTGGAGCATGACACATGCCATCACCATCTTTGCAACCTTCTCATGGCGGTACAGGAGTGCCCCGCCAGACCTGCTGAGGCAGCGGAAACGACCCTTCAGTAGGCCGAATGCCTGTTCAATGACTACACGGGTACGTGAGTGGGCATGGTTGTAGTCCTCCTCATGCTGGTCCCGTGGGTTCCGGACTGGTTTGAGGAGCCATCTCTTCAGTGGATATCCAGCATCACCTGTATGTGGACGAGAAACGTATAATGTGGAATGCCATTGCTACGTACGCACACCCCCCCCCTTCCTGCCAGGTCATTGCCGAATCACATACCCCACATTATCATGCATGAAATGAGACTCACCGAGTAGCCAGGATCTGTTCCCTGCGTGTCGCTCCATGTAGCGTGGTATTGTAGAGTTCCTCAAGACCATAGAATCATGGGTTGATAGAAATGCCATGCAACTGTCCGACTGTGTGCTGGTAGGTGCCTGTGGCCAGGAAGTGGAGTACAGACACCACCTTCAGTAGGGGTGGGATGGCGGTTGGGCTATCTATCATGCTGACAAGGTCAGCCTGTGTCATGTCCACAATGGCGGTTATGGTGTCCCGGTCCAGACGGTAGAGGGTGTGGATCTGCTCATCAGTGAGGTTGAACGGATGTGCTCGGAGGCGTGGGATTGCGGGCTGCCTGCGTGGTGGTAGTGGCTGTGCTGGCGGCCCTTGCTGGCCCTGCCTTGGCCTCCTCCTCCTCCTGTGTCTCCTCCGTGCGGCCGGTTGTAGTTGGTGTTCGTCTTCTTCTTGGAGTTGGAGTACTTGCAGTGCTATCAGGTCCCCCAGGGCCAACATCGCGAGTCCTGCCGGTAGCATTTCGGTGTGGTTGTGGGAGGAGACTGGCTGTGCAATTTATGTGTTTCCAGGCTGAATGGCCTCCACCTGTGGTGATTCATTCCACCTGTGCAAACTGCTCTCCCCTTTGGCCGAGCACGTCCCGCGCACAACGCTGCAATTCGTGGAATGGCATCTTGCTATTGCAATCTTGTATTTGTACCCGATGGCCGTGTAACATTGGTTGATATGTTCATTCTGCTGTGGTCCCATTGTTTCACATACTATCTGTGCAGTCGCGAACAGAGTTGTGAAGGGTCAGTGGAACGTAGTACTCGAGTAACGGTGGGCCCTCATTCATCACTGTACCGAGTTGCAACGACGGGCGGGGCGTCCCATTCGTGGGTGAAGGCAGTTGCCATTTTCACACACAGCCGCACTCGATGGATTAATTAGTGTTTTCAAACGGCCACAGATGCCTCTTCGACGTGATGTTGCAAATGAGGAATTCGAAGGGCGGCGCTTTCGGTTTTCAGCTAGCGGCGAGGAGATGCCCACAGGTCTGACTGCAAATATAACGTTCTATTGTTCAATGTCCTTGGGACAGGGGCCATGGCGAGAATGCTATGATTGATATGAATAGTATGGGATGCGCAATTGCGTAGTGGACGATAAGGCAGGACGTTCCCAAATACATGTTACTTCACTAGACTGGAATTACGTGCTGGGGCACTGTGGATTTTGCAGGCTGCATAACGCACAGACTCAATGGAAATTTCTAATGTTATGTGAGTAAATATTCAGGCGTTTTCATTACGGGATGAGGGAATGATGAATGGATGCATGGGCAGGTGATTTGATACAGAGTTTGCCATGTACAGGGCTTCTTGGGATCTGTCCGCCCCCCCTGCGCTATGTGATGCAGGGCTGCCATAGTGGGACCATCGTCTATCTGGCCTTGTTGAGCCCTCCCTGTCTCGACGCGCCTTCAGACACTTGTGTCCATGCACGTTACCAATCCCATCTGAGGGATTCTGTTTTCACAGACGCATGCACAGGTACACTCGTTTGTGATGGTGTTTTCACCTCGATATAGATGGTTATGATTCGCAAGTGGTTTTGGGGTGGTGATGATCCTTTGGAGTGGGCTTGCATGCATATGGCTGTGGATCTAGTGTGATCATTGAAGTGAGTTGTTTGAATGTAGTTCTGATGGCCATTCTATTCTTTTTCTTTTCTTTTGGTTGACAGGTATCTCCTCCCCTTTTGCCACTGCCATCTGTATGCCACTCCTGCAGATGGGTTTTACTCCCGACACCTGCTGCTTCGTGTTAATCAGTGGAGCAGCATTACGATCTTATGGGACGATCGCCAATGGAGCACGTGCCCTTATGCAGTACTGGTGGCTCGGAGCAACATTTCGGCCTTTCAGCTGGACTAGTGCCTCCCCATTGGGACGGCCCTGCGGTTCTGTGCGCTTCCATGTTGCCTTTTCGTACGTGAATGTGGCTCTGTGTACCATGAGGGAACAGGGCGTCACACAAGTAGTGGCTGGTCATTTCTTGCGGATGCAGCCCACAATGGTGAAATGTGTTTTGGAGTTCATGGCCTGATGGCTGTATGGGCTTGGTGATATTGATGTGCATTAAAATTCTATTCTGATATGGGCCGTGTAGCGTTCTTCTTTGCAAGTGATGTGGCATATTCCTATTTGGGGAGCGATGTATTGTGAGGGGATCTGCATTGGGTTCCAGCTTCGGAGTTTTGTTGCGTGGTCCTGTACTGGGCGCGTTTGCCTACGAAGCCCGTGAGGTCAGGGATGGGGGCTGCCAATATGACAGTTTGAATGTTGTCATGCTCAGGGGCGGGGGATTGGGTTTTGTGTGACAGATGCCGGTCAGCCAGGTGGACTGGTGGAATGTTGTGATTTTCTGAATATTGCTGGTCACAGGTGCCTGTGTTTGCGTGCGTTTCTTGGTGGGGGACTGTGGTCATGTCCATTGGGATGGCTTCTGTATTCGTGCCATCTGTGCCCTGCAGCTCCCATTGGCCCCTCTTGAGGTTCATTTGTTCGTTGGCATGCATGGGTGACTTGTGCATTTCACTGGTTGCATTGTGGCTTCGTTGCACCTACGGGGAGTTGTACTTTGTGGGCAGGGAGCGGTGTACGGGCAGTCAGTGGGGCCGTTTACGGTTGATTCGCGATGCCGTACTTCTCACCATGGCGGAATGGTGCATTCCGCCATGCTTGATGGCGTTAGGTACATGTCCGCTGGGGTCGGAATTGGCGTACCGTTGCGCCATGGTGGTGTTTACGGTTTGGCATGGCGCGCGCGCGCGTGCTTGGTGCAGTTAGCGTTGGCGTTCACTACGGTGTCGCTAATGGCATCGTACTTTGCGGTGACGGGTCATAGTCGCACCGAGCGCTATTCGATGGCGGTATTGCATTTCCGCCATCGTTTTCCGAATTCCGCCAGGGTCGTAATGAGGGCCATAGTGACCTTCATGCACAAATTTTACAATTTCAAAGACACAAATGTGTGAAGTATTTTTGTCTCAAATATAAAAACAAAGTGAAATACTACACCAAATGCCACTTTGGGTTCCCTAGACCAGTTTCAACAACAGGTCAAGTAAACAGATTCATGTCTTCAGTTAGACATAGTGTCAACGGTATATCACCTAATAACACATATTACATTAAAAAAAAAACAGAAGGATCATAATACATCAATGATTACAATGAAATAATTGCCCTCCTATGGAATTCAAATATAGATGTGCAGTACATTGCAGACAATTCCACTGCAGTTGCACGATATGTCACAGCCTACTTAACCAAAGCAGAAAAAAAGAGCTCCAAGAACTCTGGGATGACATATTATTTGACAAAACACTATCACAGAAATTGTACAGCGTAGGCATACAAATGCTCTCCCAAAGAGAATGTGAGTGATATGAAGCTGCAGACCATTTAACTGGGACTGCGTTGTATGGAATATCTGAAAATATAGTATGGCTAAGCCTTGGTCCTGCTAAATCTAGAAAAATAGTTCTCAAATCATACGAAGACATAGAAATAATTATCAAAAATGATCCCAATAGCAAAGACATCTTGAAAAAAAAAATACCAGACACATACTACCCAAACAGAAGTACCACTTTGGAAACCATGTGTCTATACCACATAGCCCAAAACTTCACATAAAAAAATAATATTAAAACAGATGAGACAAAGGTAGATACAGAGTGGAAAATTGTGAAGGCAGCTTAGTGAAACTTACCCAATGAAGCTTAATTAATCATATCAAATTGTCATTAAAAACTCTTCAACATAAAGAACTTTATTACATATCCCTGCTACAACTTTTTAAACCATGGAGCAAAGAAGATTTACTAGATACCCATGACTCCTATGAAAACGCTTTCCAATCAAATGAAAGCACTATAACAGAAGTAACCTTTTCACAGTACAAAACAATGTTACACAATGAACAGCAACAAGAAGAAGAACTCCAGGCACAACTAGATGTGGACACTCCTGACAGTAGTCAACCTTCTGTAACAGGAAGCCAAGAACCACTAGGACGGCCACTAACAGCAAATGATGCAGAATTAGCCATGTCTGAAGTAGAAAACACCATTTGTCAGTATGAGCAATCTAGAGAAGACATTGCTCTATTAAAATCACAACTAAACAATGAGCAGCGTAACATTTTCCAAGAATTAACAAAACAAATTGAACATGGTGTGCAACATGAAACAAAAAATTGTACCTGCCAAGACTACAAACCTATACTGCTATACTTGAGTGATCAAGCAGGTTCAGGCAAAACATTCTTAATTAAAAGCTTCACTAAGTACCTCGAAAAATTGACAAACAACAAACTGTCAGTGGTTGCAACTGCCCCCACAGGTTTAGCTGCCTACAACATAGGTGGTGTCACTTTACACTGATTACTTCTCCTTCCAGTAGAACACCAAAACAAATTAGACTATTACAAACTTTCTCCAGAAGCTGCAATGGAACTATGTTGAGTTTTCAAACAAATGAAAATGCTGCTAATAGATGAGGTAAGCATGGTTTCCAATCTAATGTTAGCCTTCATTCACCTCGTATTGCAAGAGGTCCTGAAAACACACTATGAAGAACTCTTTGGAGGAAAATACATTTATAGTTTTCAGAGATCTTCTTGAATTAACACCAGTTAAAGTTGAACCTAATTTTAAAACCCTAGGGCACAAACTATGCCGCAAAAATCTTGCCAGCATGAGAAATGTCAACCTTTGGCATCTCAAGAAGCACAATCTATAATAAAAACCAGTCACATCCATGCACTCTATGGCTATAAGTCATGTGCTACTGATGTCATGGAACAATTAGCATCATAAAAATGTAAAATGTATGTCCTTGATGCCATCTCTTGCAAGCTGTTCAACATTTAATGACTCAATGTTAAAAAAAGAAATGCAACCAATACTTAAAATTTGATCCACAGACAAACTGGATGCACATGGTATGACACTACCCATGTGTCAACAAGCCACAACAAGGCTTAATACCTTAGAAAACAAACTCTATCTCTAACACAGCTGGTTTGAAGAAAATATTAAAATGATCTTTAAACTGTAGAGTAATGCGTAAACGTAACCTTGATGTGGACCAAGGACTAGTTAATGGAGCACTTGTTACAGTTGTTTGCTTTCAAACATACTCATGTGACAACAACATTGAGTTTGTCAATATTCTCTTTGACAAACTATCAGAAGTTAAAAGGATAGGACGCTCAACTGCCCGCTTCCTTCTTTTCAAAGACATGTATATATACAGAGAACAATTTCTATAACTCTAGCATACGCAGTCACCATTCACAAATCACAAGGTCTTATCCTAGATAAAGCATTGATAGATATTGGTAGCACAGTGTTTAAAGAAGGCATGAGCTATGCAGCACTATCACGTTTACATACACTTGATGGACTAGTTCTGATCAACTTTGATGCAATTAAAGTAAATGCTGACATTGCTTGCATTCTAGAATACAAGAGACTGCGTTCACTCTACGCCCCCATTTAAAAACCTACCCTGTTCTGCAAAAAGCAAAACATTGTAAAAGAAAACTAATTCAGACTCACATTATGCAGGAGCTCACAGCAATTCCTCCAAAGAAATTACAAGAAGCTAATACTACATCAAGGACCACAATCAAAGAAGGAATTACTGCACACACAACGTCAACTGCCTTTCAAAGAAACAACGGACACTCTGAAAAAATGACTTGGACACAGAACTGTCAGGTCCATTAAAATTTTCAAATACAACTGCTGTAAATTGCTATGCAAATGTAGCAATCAATATTCTATTCCAATTGCCACCAACTATTGAAAACATTTACTTACACGGGACAGACCAATTGTGTTTGCAAATGTTAGTAAAAGAAGCTAATACTTCATCAATTACTACAACCAAAGAAGAATGCACTACTAAAGTAACTCATATACTTCTTCAAAGAAGCAACACACACTCCAAAGAAATGACTTGCACACAGAACTATCTGGTCCATTCAAATTTTCAAATACAACTGCTGTAAATTGCTATGCAAATGTAGCAATCAATATTCTATTCCAATTGCCACCAATTATTGACAACATTTACTTACACAATACAGACCAATTGTGTTTGCAAATGTTAGTCCTTCATAGAAATGCAACCAACAATCCTGATAAGACTTACAGTGTTTCTGGAATAAGGCAGGAATTGGACTACTGTGCTGGACTGGTCAAATTCACTATAAACACACAAGAAGATCCACAATAATTTCTAATGTACTTACTACAAGTACTAGAAAACAAAAACATACCTATACATGAAACATTCCAGATTTCATACATATGGAAACATACATGCACTCTTTGCAGCCATGTAGCGCAAGAAGAAGTTCCTAAAGAACGCTTTGTGTATGTATCCATAACTAACTGTGAATCCATTCCATTTCAGCAACTTGTAAAACATGCAAACCATGTCCGATTATGTACTACCTGCAATTCAGATAATCGCTCCATCGTACAAATACAGCCACATAGTAAATACGTAATAGTAATGCTTTTACGTTACAATGCAGATGGTACCAAAAACAGCTGCAAGCTGACTGGATTCACACATGGACAAGTATCACTTGGTAAGAAAACCTTCACAACAATAGGTATAATCTACCTTGCAGGAGCCACAACCAATGCAGGTCACTACACTGCATATGTAAAAAAGAATTGTGGATGGTTTGAGTGTAATGATACTACCATTACTCTAAAACAGAGATTACCAGCAAATCTTGTAAATACTTACTTAATATTCTTAAAACCAAAATTTAATAACTAATCTGTGTATGAACATCAACAAAACTTCAACTTCAAAACTATGAACAGTTAGAATACGCCAACAGGTATCTAACTGCCCCAAGATTATTCAACAAGCAATCAGATAATGAATACCACTGAAATGAAACAAGAAATACACAGTTACAATACGCCAACAGGTATCTAACTGCCCCAAGATTCTGCAACAAGCAAACAGATAAATGAATACCACTAAAATGAAACAAGACATGAACGGTTAGAACACGCCAACACGTATCTAACTGCCCTGAAATTTTCACAAGCAAACACATAAAACAATTCTGCTAAAAAGCAACAAAAAAGAAACAGTTAGAATATGCCAGCAGGTATCTAACTGCCCCAAGATTATTCTACAAGCAAACATATAGAGGAATACCACTAACATGGAACAAGAAATAAACAATTAGAATACACCAACTGCTATCTAATTGCAACAATACAACCACCACTTTCAAATCAAAAACCATAGAATTATTCATTCCTCCTATTGAATTCAATGAAAGAAGAAATATATTGTACCACAATGTAGAAAGTTTTTTAAATTCAGCAAGGATTTTTTTTCCCACATACCCAATGATTTAATGAACAAACCCAGGAACTGAGCAAATTATACAGTACACTGGTTTGAATTATAGTACTTCTAAATTACTATCTATGAGGGTCGACAAAATACAGAAATGCCTACTATGAAATGCAATACTCATTAAAAATGACCTACACTACATGCAATCTCTTCTTTTATCACAGAAATTGAAAAATAATGTCTGCTCCAACTACCCATGTCATGATACAACTGTATACAACCACAAAAAGTCAAACAGTAAGTATATAATGATTGGACTCACAAACACCACAGCATAACACACCCATTCAAGCAAACACCTGACCATAGCCAAAACTCTACATACAGGCTCAACAAAGGAAGCAGTAAGTATATAATAATTAGACTCACAAACACTGTAAAATAACAGAGCCATGCAAACGAACACCTCACCAATAAATACAACCCAAAATGCCTATAGTCTTCAATACCAACATTCTGAACACAATCCAACAAACAAAATAACACACATCATCTCACTATCCTATACACACTATTACACTACTGCCAATCAGTGCTCACATTTTTTAAAACATATCCCCTAAGCAGCCCACATACCACAGTCAAAATGTTTCATAGCATTGGTATACGGCCTTCGGACATGCACTAAAGACTATAGGCCCTTGCCACAACCACCACAGCATAACACACCCATAACAGCAAACACCTACCGAATTATCACAAACCAAAAACATATCACATCCACCTGAAAACCTATCCTTTTCAATGAACACTCTAAAATAATAATTACAACCAACGCACAAACTCTTCAATATATACCCTCTTCACCCAATGCTCTACTAACAACCCAAAAACAACATTATATAAAGTAAAATAGCCAGTAGTGCGCCCAGTGTTTAGTATGTCTGTGGACAACCGTGGTGACCACGGACACCGCAAACACATTGCAACCTACGCCCACTGTATTTGACCATTCTCTCACTCCCCCACCCTCTCCAACCACTCTTACACACCAACACACTCCCCAAAATTGGATTTATGCTCACTTCCACGCCATGCTGTCCGTCGATGTCCGTGGATCCAATATGGTCGGGCGCATTGAAAGAATGTGACGCACCTCATGCTTCACCCCAACCAATCAGCAAACATGTCATATGTCCGCGGACACGGCGCAAGCCTATTATCCAATAGGTGTCCTGTCTGCGGAGTGAACAGGGAATAGTGTCCTACTTTTTGGTCATTTAAAAAAAAAACTACTGGACGGATTTTCACCAAATTTACAAAAGCACGCTTTCGGGACAAAGCCACCGCTCCTGCAGCACATTTGGTGACAATCCGTCCAGCGGTTTGGGCTGTAGGCATGAGCAAAACATTTTCTCCATTCTGTCTATGGGAAAAAAAGAAATGTTGGGATCCCCCCTATAATTTTGCCCCCCTTGACCAAACCTGACCAAACTTTGCAAAGAAATTCAGAGTGGGCCATATATATATTTTTTTTTTTGCAAAGTTTTGTGAGAATTCGTCCAGGGGGGAGCGAATTATAAGCCACCCAAAAAGTGCTCTTCCTATGGGTTTAGCAACTTAACCATAACTACATGGCCGCTACCGCAAGCCATGTAAACATCTTTATATTGGTTAGATTTGTAGAAATCAAATATTGGGATATTTAATATCGAAAATGTACTCATCTCGTCAAGTATATTCTAATTTTAAAATAAACACACTATTGTCTAGCAATACATGTGAGGTGCCAATTTTGTGTTGATGTTACAGAATTAATGTTAATGTTGTGATATCACTGACAATGGTTGTGACCCATTCTTATTGATATTAGGCTTCATATTTCTTACATGACACCCTGCCAATCTTAGCAATCAATTAGATGATCTAGGTCCCACCTCTACTTATACAGAAAAGCAACTCCCAAATACACTATTGGAAAATACAAATATCTCAAGATTTCCGAATCCAAAATCACCTCAGGCCCCCCCCATAACTAGATGCTATCGTCCAGCTGAATCTATATCTTTCCGAAGGTTATGAGAGGTACTCTGGAGACAGTTTTGTAAATGTAAAGATGATTAATAATCATGAACACCAGAAAGATAATGGGCCTCAATACACGGTAGGAGGTAACCATGGCTACTCCCTTACCGCATACCGGGTCCGTGTAGGCGGTATGGGGACTTAACAGGTCATTCTGACCCTGTAGGACCAGGTAAGTCTCCATGCCAAATACCATTCCCCATTCCCATTCGAGCCCCCATAGGGCTCAATGGGAATAGGGAAGGAGCTAATAATGGTACCTCAATTTGCGGGACTGTTTTTAGCTCTGAAGTCCCTTAGCGGGTCCCGTCCTTAACACCTGGTCAGAGCAGGCGTTAAGGATGGGACCCGCTGAGGGACCTCATAGTAGGGTGCTAAGGGATTACCGGCACCGGTGCTCTTACCGGTGCCGGTAATCCCTTAGCGCCTACCGTGTAATGAGGCCCAATGTCATTATGCAAAGTAGACTTAATGAGAAATAATCTTTTATTTATACACAAAAAAGAGAAGCATAATATGTGCATAATGAAAGCACACACACACACAGAAAAAAGGACAATTGCATCCAGAAAGACACAAAATAACTGTGTGTCTGTTTTTGCCAATACCTTATACAGGAGAAAATTAGCACAAATCACCCGAAAGAGTCAACACCATAGCAAGGTAATTCTTACAGAAGACACATCGAATTGTCCAAAGTGCAACCATGTATTTCAGCATGCATGAGCTGCACACAGAACTAAGCTAAAAGATCCAACAGAATGGAGAAGAAAATGGAATATTTATTTCGATGTGCATCCCAGTCCACAAAAGTGGATTCAATGGGAAATGTTGATTGCGATGCAAATAATCCGTACCCAGCCTCTGACAAAATTAGTTGTTGATGTCAAGCTTCTATCTGCCACCTTTAAAAGCAGATGACACTTACAAGCCATAGCTAGGCTAAGGGAGATCAGAAAAAAAGTCAAGGGAAGACCTGAAAGACAAATTGCATAACTGGTTACTTCCAAGGCTAAAAGCAAAAATAATCACAAATGGATTTCACAATTACAATATTTTTAAAAACAAATTCACATATACTGCATAGTATAACATCATCATAAGAATATATTGTCACAATTTCTGAGCTAGCATGTTGCATTCCTTCAAAAAAGATAATGTGCTCCCAAATGCAATAAAGGAACATAAATGTGAACTTCAGTCTGAACTGCTAATGGGCAGTCTTCACTGAGAGTGCAGGCAGAGAGGATGGAAGATGTACTTAGATAATATGAACAGAAAGCTAAGGAGTGTGCTTTGGGACAAAATCAGCAGCGCTAAATGCAGTCATCCAGGACTGCACTGGAGAGACAGGACCACCCTTTTAAATCTATTCAGAGGTATTATTTTAGTTGAACATCTGGTAAACATTCCCATGGTATCTCTGAAAAGTAAAAGTTAGTAAAAGAGTGTGGTACTTTGCAGATGTGCCTCAAATTCAGAAAATGAAATAATAACAACTATGTGGCTTGGAACCCTGGTTATGAACATACCTCTACCTTAGTAATTAGCAAGTTCAAACAAAAGCACATAACGATGAAACACTAACATAGCCTTACAGACTGGGGGAAGGATCCTTACCTTGGGATAATGACCCACCACCAAGTTATGGCCCGGGGTGAAGCCTTGCGGAAGGGTCATTATCCCATGTGATGATGACCCCTATCAAGGTGTACAGCGCCATTAGCATATGGTGGCAGTAGCAATGCATGTGTTGGAGTTTTTGTGGTGAAGTAAACAAAAAAAAAGGTGCGTTATGAGTGAGTAAATTAAACAGACACACTGAGTTACTAAATCAAATGCAGTTTTGCTTTGGAGTATTTAGATAAGATGGCTGTCTTCCCAAGTTAAGCATTTTAACTGCAACTTGCTTGAACTGGAACAGGGTTAACAGGAGCATACATTAGGTGTCATGTAAAAGTAAACAGTTCATCTATAAGAAAGGGAAAACAATGTCTAATGTGTTATCTTTTTCTTTTCTGTGTTAAATAACATATTGCAGAAAAATAGGTGCTCCATAGAGAAATTGTCTTGTTGGGACAAAATCTTGCCTGAAAATGACATTGTTCTTTTCTCTGCTTCTGCAGACAGAATGTTCGGAACACAGTCAGTACCAATAGTTATTAACTGCACTATAAACGTTCTGATTGGCTGAGAGGAGGCCATCATTCTGAACTTCAATTCAAGGTGTATATCAAAGGAGTCAATGAAACATATGGACATATCTGACAGATAGCAACAAAGCCAAAATGCAATATAAGTCATAAATAGTACCCACTAACTATGTTCTAGATCGTATATGATATGTGTATACATCAATGATGAGCCAGGTCAACATGACTAAATCAGTTTTGACAGCAAGACTGGAGCCGCTCCAATTAGATCCAAGTAGGTGCAGAGTAGGAGGAGGCAAAAAAAGACATATTATGGCAACAGCTCCACATGCCATCGCAGGCAATTGTGTTAAGCTAAACACGGGTCTTCCATATGTTTAGGTGTTTCAATACAATTTTCCTCACACTTCGTATTTGTATAATTACCAGGATTGCCATTTACACATAAAAATCTTAGAACACCAAGAGAGAAAACTAGCTAGGCAATGGTAAGGGATAATGTGAGCCACAGTCCAAATATCTGAAAATCCGAAGATTACTGCAGACCCCTAATAAGCTATGTTAAAGATAATGTACGAAGAAGTGTATGTGAAAATATCATCGGGATTCAATGTATTGGGACACTCATGACTAAACTATAAAATAATGAAAATTAAATCTTGTAGCAAAATTACGAATGAAATTTGAATTAACAATAAATGTGAATGCTTGACATTTTCTACTAGTTATCAAAATGGCTTAGGTTTTTCATCATAATTGCCATATTTACGTTTACAGGTGAACGTGCTGTATGCATCTCGAAGCTCCTGCTTCCATGAATACAAATTATAACTAACGAAATGTTCACAAGTATTTGCTTCACTTTTACCTTCGGTATGTTTTAAAACTAAAACAGAACTGTAAAACTGAAATAACACGGTGTAATGCATGCCCTGAGCTTCTTCATGCATTCCCAAAATAAACATGGTATTATTTCATTTCAGTGTCGCCTTTCACTAAATAGTGATCAATATATCTGCCCCAGGGCTTCTGGGGTCGAAGGAGCAAATCTCACATTTCCAATAATGGAATGAGTCTGATATGTTAAACCAAAATAATACCCCTGAATAGATATAAAAGGGTGGTCCTGTCTCTCCAGTGTGGTCCTGGATGACTGTGTATTTAGCGCTGCAGGATTTTGTCCCAAAGCACACTCCTTAGCTCCCTGTTCATATTATCTAAGTGCATCGTCTGTCCTCTCTGCCTGTACTCTCAGTGAAGACTGCCCATTAGCAGTTCAGACTGAAGTACCAAAGTTTGATCATAGTTCATGTTCTTAGAATCATGAAACTACACAAATATTCAGGAGCATGTTCACATTGGGGTCTTTTTATACGAGCCATAATTGTGAAATATAAAACTGATGTATGCCTCACATTTACGTTCTGGCCAATAGTCATCAGAGATAAATAAGATCGTACGCTGTATGCCTTGAAAGTGAGGTGTAAACATAAGGAGCCTCAAACCCCTTGTGCTTACGTCTCACTGTATGCCTTGATTTTACACTTCACAATTACACCTTTAAAAAACGATGCATACTTCTTTTGAATGACCTACCTCTTCAGTTGCCATCCGCTTTTATTCCTTGAAATAGCACCTGCTCCAGAGCAGGTGAAATTTCAAGGCGTAAAAGCGGTGTGGTCAAAACAGGTGGACTTTAATAACTCCCTAGCATCACCCTCAGGTACCTCATCAGCATGTGTCACAGTCCCCCCAGCCCCTTGAGCATCTCAGCAGCTTGCACCCCTCCACCTCCCTCAGGTACCTCATCAGCCTGTGCCCTATCCCCTGTAAGCCTGTGATCCTTCCATCCTCAGTCATATCAATATACTGTGCCCAGCCTTCACAATAATAATTCACATTTGTATAGTGGTGTTCCTTTATCCATGTCGGAAGGATCAAAGGCTGAGTTTGGTGCAGATGGGATTCAAACCTGTGTCGGACTGGCTAAGGCTGCCCTGCTATGACTTCACAGATCAGCAGATCCTCACCACCTACCACATTCTGGCCGCCATCTACAGCCACCTGGCAGAACTTTCACAGTACATAATGCCCAACAGAAAGACTGAACATTCTCTACCCCTTGTTGAACATTGCTCCATGCCTGTGCCACTGTCATGTTTCAGCATACAGTGGATCTGAGACATGGCATTACCCAGCCATGCTTCTCCCTCATCATCTCACAGGTTCTAAATGCTATGATGAGATGGCTGCACCACCACATGGCTCTCCCAACTTACCCAGCTGTTCTAAACCACACAAAGTCCCAGTTGTATGCAAAAGCAGGTCTCCCTAACATGGTACGAGCCCTGGGCTCTATAAATGTGGGCTTGGTACCAACCAGAGCACAAGAACAGTTCTCCAGAAACAGATGCAAGCAACATTCCATCAATGTGCTGTTGGTCTGTGTTGATGACCTGTTCTTTACACATATGTTTGCCAGATTTCCCAGATCTAGGACTCCATCATCCTGGCTCAAATTAACTTGCCACACATTACGGCGGGATTACAGGAATAGCTAGCATGGATGCTGGGTAAGTGCATGAACACCTGCTCGAACAAAACATATGATCACACTGCTACCCTGTGGGTGAGAAGTCTACACTGGTTAAAGGTTAAACAAAAAAGTAAATTAAAAGATCTCAGCAACTCACATAGAGCATCACACGGACAGGGAGAATAACTCCTTCAAACAAAAATCACCCTATACCAGCCAAGAAGGACTCTGAGATCAAACACTGACATGCTCATAGACACAAGGTACTATGAGAAAACAAATACAGAGACGTTTCTTTCTCTATTATTATAGCTAAACTATAGACTTCCATTATGGATTCCTAAAGAATATCAGGATGACAGAGGACCATCTTATTTTTCGGAACTGCTAGAAACCTGATTATTCAACACTCCAGGGTAGGGCTTAGGATGACACCACTGTGCTGACTAGACGACAGCAGTCACATCAATAAAATAACAAACAGATCTTAATGAACAACACATAACATGACCAAACACATTCCACCAATAATGATAATGACACATCTCACCAAACCAACTAACTACTAAAATCAACCCACAAATCCCCTGCCCTCAAACTAGAAACACAGTCCATTGAAAAATTCCCACCATCCACAAAGATACGCCCACACATAGCAAAGGGCATAGCCTCGACTGGGTAACCGACCACAACTGTGATATTGACATCAGCTCTATCACCTCCACCCCATGGTCGGACCATCTTCTCATACACTTTTTCATCCCCACCGCTACTACTAATTCTCAAAAACTCAACCCGTTCCCCCCAGCCCTGGCAAGATGTGCAAAAAACCTCACCAAAGAAAGGATTTTACCCCACCTCTGCACTCTCACCGCCAACCCCCCCCCCCGAGTTCTCAGACCCATCGGTGCTAGCAGACATCTACAAATCTACTATCAGCACCGCAATAGACATTATTGCCCCTTTCCAAAAGAAAAACGCCAAAACATGAAACACTCCAACACTTGGTTCTCCACTGAACTAAAAGGGCTCCGCTCCCAGAAACACAAAGCGCTGAACAACTGGCAGAGCTCACCTACCACTGCCACGCTATCCTCATACAAAAAACTTGCCTCACAATATAAAAAAGCTGTAGTCACAGCCAAATCGGCATCCTATAACGACAGGATTACAAATGACAGCTCCGAATCTAAAGAGCTTTTCGCAATCTTTAAAGAACTGATAATACCAGTCACTAAATCCCAAGATATTGTCAAAGATTAAAACTGGTGTAACACAATACAAACTGCCCAAATTAATAAAATTGAACTCCTACAAAAGAAAATTTAAGAGCACCACAACAATCTGATGCAGCATATTAAACTAACCTCTAGCACACAGCAGGTTGTCACCTCTAGCGTAGAGCCAGTGCCCACTAAAGAACCATTAACACCATTCAAATTCAGAGAAGTCACGGAACGCAAAGTAATTGAGATAGTGAACAAAATCAGGCCCTCCAACTGCAAAAGAGATGCCAGCAGAACTAGTCAAAGACTGTGCTGAAACACTTGCCCCGTTTCTCAAATCTTTTATCAATGCCTCCTTCAACTCTAACACTGTTCAAGACAGCTTAAAAGAAGCATGGGTGTGCCCACTTCTTAAACAAACCACCCTGGACCCTGAAATTGCCAATAACTACATGCCCATTACCACTGTCCCTTTTATGCTCAAGATACTGGATAAAGTCACCTACACGAAAATCCAACACTATCTAGAAGCAACCACATCCAAGGCAAAAGACAGACTGGCTTCCGTCCATGACACAAACTGGGGCTGCCCTACTCGATGTTAAAATACAACTCCACGACATCATGGGCAAAGGCAAACCGACACTTCTCCTCCTCCTAGATCAGTCCGCTGCCTTTGACCTTGTCAACCATGATATCCTAGGAATGCATTTAAAAAATGAGGCCCACTCTTCACCAGAAGCCATCGCCTGGGTGGCCTCCTTCCTAAATGGAAGACTCATGAAAGTCTTCTCAGACACTGCATGCGCATCCATGGTGGCATCCCGCAGGACTCCTGCCCTGCCCCCACGCTCTACAATATTTTCACCCTCCCATTCGTCAATGATCTGGACTGTCGTAACATAGCTTATACCAATTACGCTGATGGCACTCAGGTACATCTCCCCTATCTGGTACCTACGAACAAGACGCTGCAGCCCTAAGCAAAATCTACTCAGATATCCAGACATGGATGGCTGCCAACGGCCTCTGCTTAAACGGGGACAAAACAGAGATCCTCATAGCAGGCACCAGGGAAACGCTTAACAAGCTCCCACCACAATATAAAAACTTTACCATTGACAACTCCACCATCACAGTCTCAACAGCCGTAAAAACCTTAGGAGGGTACATTGACTCCTCACTGTCCATGTCTCGCCAGGTCAATGCTATAACCTCCTCTGCCACACTCACCACCAAGGTGATCAATGCGGTCAAGCCTTTCCTCTCTACTAATAATTGCCTATCTATCGCCAGAGCCACAGTAGGCACCAAACTGGACTACTGCAATGCCCTATTCCTGGGACCTGAGCAAAAAACCTTAACAAACTTCAAGTCACACAAAATGATGCCCTTAGGGCAGCTCCGAGCATTCCCAAAAGGGAAAACATCACACAAGCCAGAAAAGATGCCCACTGGCTACCGGTAAAGGAATGTAAATTCTTCAAATCACTGTCCATTACACACACGTGCCTCTCTTCCAATGCCCCTCCCTACCTATCAGAAAAAATCACCCTCAACTCCTCAAATAGACCCACCAGATCCCACCTGTCTAACCAGATCTACGTACCCACCTTCAAAAGAACCAAAGCAGGACGGTCCAGCTTTCAGCAGAATATTGAAAACCATACTGTTCTGTTAGACTTAACCAATATTTATAAACACACTGTTCAACTGTGACCCAAGCAACAGTATAACATACGTATGCTACCACTGTCTACTTTCTGCTGTACCTGTTCCATATACTGTCACCCTTGTCTTTGACTGTTTCCAAGTGAAGTATTCTGTAACAGTGCTGCGTTGCCCCAGGGCCGTTGTGTGCTGTATAAATGCAAATACATAAATAAATACACAAATAAAGATAATTCAGCCACACAGATGCCCAATCCTCCTTGCTCTACTGGCACCAATAGATAAGCACAAACATATCTATATTCCCCAGATATCGATTACCCTTCTTGGGTAAATACATCATTTCCATACAGCGGCCGAGCCAGTCACAGAGGCATTTCAAACTTAATTACCTATGATAGTGGATTGAGAGGACACGTACCATTTTAATTTTGCAGGTCCTATACTTCAGTGTGCCAAGATGAATGTATTGCCCTAGACTGATATGTTCAATAACCAAATGGGATTCCCACAAACAATAATTCTGCATAATGAGAAATATGTATTCTTGTTCTTCATACCCAAGCAAGCCTAAATAGACCACACCATGTCGGAAGCTACACATTCCTCATGCTTGTGTGAATGTCGGTGCCAAAACAAAGATGCATCACAGTTTCATTGTGCCCAGTGGATTTTCACAACTAGGTACCCAAATATATACTAACAATCTCCTACTCAACCATATTAACTCACCACATACTGACCATATGCACTTCAGACAGCTAGATACATCCTACTTGCTAAAAGGCTCCAAAACAACACCTCTCTCTAACCAACATACAAATCTCCTTAATTAGATCAAACACCGTCAGTCAACCACTGGATGTCTCCCATCTGGCAACAATATGCCGAAAACACACTGGCACAGATGACAGTTACTCCTGGTTCTACACACATCAACAGCAGAGCACAACACTTGCCCTTTCCCTCTTCCTCCTCTAACCAACCTGTTTCCACCTTCCTTTTCAGAACCACGAGAATGCCTGGAGACCATGTAAATGGCAGCAGTGCAAGCTATAAATCAACATAACATAACACCATTCCACTGTGCACACTCTACACACATTGCCCCATTGTAGCCATAGAAGAAAATGTGGAACAGAGGAACACATGAATGTGAAGGAAACGTGGTTGAGTGAGGTTGCATGGATGGATTAAGATTGACAGCCTTACAAAGTTCCACTGAGGTGGGTGTGATTCACTCTTGGTTTGAAAGCCACATCACTGAGACTGCCATAGCCATATGTGCAATTTGAGGATGGAATGAGGTCAATATCAGTAATGGAGGAGAGGTCCGTCAGGATGAACACATCAGAAGTGTGGGTAGAGTGATGGGCATGAGTACATCTGTGCCATAAACATTAAAGCCAACTCCTGCAAACACAAATTGACTAAGCTGGCCAAAGAAACACATTAGGCATTAGTATCACAGGTGAAAGGCTATCGGCAGATGAGGGAGGGAGGACATTTATTGAGCTGGATTTGCCAAGGTTGAGTGACAAAGCCATACTTGTGGCAATATCCAGATGTTTCAAAGGGCAAGGACACAAAAGGGCAATGAGGAGGAAGCAGAAGGTAGAGATAGAGAGAGTTAAGATATTGTTGGTACATAAGGAGTGACAGTATGATAATGAGCACCAAGAGATTCCTACACAAAGATTGAAGGATTCATCAGGAGCTAGAGTGGCACTGGGAATGTATGAGCTTGGCTGTCGATGTCCTGTCAGCTGGAGGAATGAGTCCTGGGAAATATTAAGGCAATGACAAGATGCTGTAAGTAAGAATTCCTAGGTCAAAAAAAGGGTTAAGACTATTTGTCTTGGGAGGATAGCTCAGGGGCAACATGCTCGCCTTGAAAGCAAGACGACACAGTGCACCACAGGTTTGATCCTCGGTCCGCGCTTAGAAACATCTGGATATTAAACGCATTATAAATAACCCATCATATCATATCATGATATAATCATAAGATACGCGAGCACAGGTAGTGAAGGGAAAATTGAAGTACAGTGCAGATCTGCTGAAAGCAGGAAGGAATGTCCATAAAGGGAGGTTTCAGGAATGTACTGGCTCTCCAATGGCCCATACATCTTGCCTTTGTAATCTGTTTCTATTGAAGTGATGTCAGATGATGTTATGCCTAGGGAAAGGGTGTGTATCGGAAACATATGAACAGGATTCCTATGAAGAGACCACATGGCCTGCCAAACCTCAAAACCACCACTGGCACAAATGGGTTACCACACATATAAGATAAGAGCCTGGGTGTCCCTTGAAGAGAGGCTGGCCACACCTTTAGGTGCTAAGGTCTCCCCTGCCACTTGAGTGGTTATGAATCTTGTGATGTCAACCTCCTCAATGCTACCAATGAAAATTATGTATAGGCTATATAGGCAGGTACTGTAACCTGCGGTCTATGACCAGTACTTCACCTTAAGCAGTAGGAAGGCTGCAGTACACAGCTTATATTGCAACTAATACAGAGGACAGCATCCCAATTAATCACAGAATGTCACAGGAGGGAAGCTGCACATGACAAACGCAATCCCACACCATATCCCACCAAACCACGCCAGTAGGCTTCCCACTGTTCTCTTGTTACCACTGAAAAGTGCTCCGTTTTGCATCTGTATTGTTGTACACCTCAGTAAAACTCTCCATTATGTATCTATATTGGTATATACCTCTGTAAAGTGCTGTGTTGTTTCTTGAAGCTAGGGCTGTGGTCAATAAATAACATAATAATAATAATGGGTTGCAAACCCTGTTCTCGCACACATACATGTGTCTACCCATGTATCTTGCAATTCGACACACACAATGACCATACACAGGGTGAATATGCTAACAAACACAGAGCTGCGGGTTTGCTACATTCTGGCCCAAATTGTTGCAATCATCATGATGCTGTGGGGGTAATTTTCTAATGGACGGAGTGGGAGACAAAGGTATACACTATGCTTTACAGGTGATGCAGGATAACGCATATGTCCATTGCTTATTATAAATCTACCTAGCCCACTTAATCCCTGACGGCAATGCCTTAATGCTGCAAAGTCCACAACCAGAACCCCATAGTGCATGCATTTGGGGTTCTAAAGGACTGCTTCTGATCCAGCCACAAGATAGTTGGTGCTTTCAAGTACTCTCCATAGAATGTGAACCTCATCGTAGCCACGTGTTTCATGCTGCACAAAATCAACTTCTTCTGTTATAGTCTCTGTTATAGATGACCTGTTCCTCATCATCATGTTAGACCTATCAGCAGTGTTTGACACTATTGACCATCCTATATTGTGTCAACGCTTAGCGAAAACCGGTTTTGGTGGGGCTGCTCTTGGCTTTTTGTGTCTTTCTTGGCTGACAGGACACAAATCCTTAACCTTCCCCCTTTCTTTGCTGCCCTTTCATCCCTGGTGTGTGAAGTTATACAGGGTTCAGCAATTTCACCTTTGTTGTTTAATGCTTGTCCTTCCCCTGGCCAAATGTATCCACGCTTACGTCTACCACATGTATGCCTATGCAGATGATACACATCTGATCATTCAAATTGATCATGATTGTGAGTTGGTGTCGTCTTACTTGAGCAATTGTCTTTCTGCCATTGGGAATTGGCAAATTATATACAAGCTAGAAAGTTGGTGTGCTGTATGAATGTGTCCCATCATGAATGCTGAGATGGAACAGAGCCCACCAAGGACATAGGCCTCTGGTGTAGATAAGTCATTGGCAATTAATATGTGATTTTTGACAAGCTGTGCTTTATTTTAAATGTGTTAAGTCTAAGTACTTGCTTACAGTCTGCCCAAGGTATATTATAGCTATAAAAGGGGGAAGGTCTGTCTTATCATATGTGGCAGGATTCTGAATTTGCTCACCACTAATGTTACCACCATAACATAATAGTGCTAAAATACTGCCAAATTACCACAATATTAAGTTATCACCAAAGTAAGGTAATAGCCCCAGAGACAAAACTTCTTACATAAATTGGTGTGTTGGCCGTGTGGGAACAGACTGTAAAGCAGCTCCTGGGCGTGGCGAGTGTGTTCCACACCGCCATACGTGCATTAAAGGGAATTAATTGTGTGAGATTAGAACAGTGATGCCATTATATCAATATGTCTCAAATTGATGCCACATTTCCAGAACTGGTGAAATACATAGAGGCAAAATTATAAGCTCATGGGGTGTGGTCATCAGACAATGCCATACAGTGGCATGACCGCATTTTTGGAGAAGTGCAGAAATAACCAGTGAATAGCATTTTTGAAGAGGGAAGTATCATTCAGGTGTGCCTTTTGAGATTGTTTAGAGCTACTGACAAACAATCTGAGAGAGACTGCCTGATAAGGCTCTATGCCAAGATCTGGTTCATTTTTAATAGATCTTTAAGGATGCAAGAAAATGATGCTGAGATAATTAGCAGACTAAAACTCTAATTAGATGGAGCTAATGAGCAGGAGAAAGAGTTAAAATCAGAACTAGAGTTATGTCAAAAAGAAATGCAATCAAAATGCAATGAATGCAACACCCAACTGTCTCAGAGAAGGAAGCATTTTCAAGACAGTGAGCAAGAACTACAACTCCTGAAAGGGTTGATAAGCAACATCAGACAAGACAAAGAGGAGATTAGCTTAGAGATGCAAACTCTCCAGAGGGAGATTATGGAGAAAGAAAGTGAGCTCCAAGCTATTGGACAAGAAATAGCCAAAATGTTCCAGGAAAAGAACAAAAGGGACAAAGAGTTTAATCAATGTCAAATGCATGAATGCAGTGAGATGCAGAACGTAATAAATAAGGTGGGTGATGAGAATACTTATTTGTGTCAGGAGGCAGACCACCTCCATAAAATGTGCAAAGATAGCAGGGCCTCTGTGCCCAAATTGCATTGTGTGACCCCAAACTGCATAGATAGCAGGACCTCTGTGCCCAAACTGCATTATGTGATCCCAAACTGCATTGATAGCAGGGCCTCTGTGCCCAAATTGCATTGTGTGATCCCAAACTGCATTGATAGCAGGGCCTCTGTGCCCAAATTGCATTGTCTACTCTCCAAACTGCATTGATAGGTCTCTCTCCCACTATACAGGTGTCTCAAACGTAGCAGGGCCTCTGTGCCCAAACTGCATTATGTGATTCCCAAACTGCATTGATAGGCCTCTCTCCCACTATACAGGCGTCTCAAACTTAGCAGGGCCTCTGTGCCCAAATGACACTGAGGATCTCCAAACCGCATGAATAGGCCTCTCTCCCACTCAATAGGTATCTCAAATCTACCTCACTCGCAAATTTAGCTAACTCTCAAGTCACCAGTGGATTACGGTGGGGGGCCACTCTGACCAGGGCCTCTCGCCTCACATGGCAAATTCCTAGCTGCGCCCGCCCAAACCACCCCCAACTAGCAGATACCCTTCCCAACCCACACAGCCTGCTCACGCTCAGGGAGACGGACAGTAAAGAGAGCCAACAATAACACCCAACTTAATAACCCTTACCACCCACCCTTCCCCTCCTAGGACAGCGACCGAACAAGTCGCCAACTCCAGGCGGAATACCATCCACAGACGGAGCCCAAACTAATAGCGGACATCCCCTCACCCTCCACTACACCACAGGACAACCAGACCAAAGCAGGACCAACTAGACATCAACAAACAAAGACTAAACAACTCTCAATATTACAATGCCGCGCAAACGACCCGTTCCAAGGAAAAGGCGAAAAGATGAAAGAACACACACTCCAGAACAGCAACCTAGAACAACAACCGTAGACTGGACCCCCACAGACGGGAACACAAACCGAAGCAACTCTGAAAGAAGAGAAAAATCCCTCTACCCAACTCCATACCTCGCAGACAACTGGCCACCACGGCAATCCAATCCCACGTCAGAAGCAGCAACATCAAACAACCAAACACAAGCAAGTAGAAGAAGGAAGACCAACACAAAAAACAAACAGACGACCGAAGCAGTAACCCCCTACATCACCAAAGCAAGAGGAAAATCCAATCAACAACCACAACTCCCGGAAGACGAACACGATGAAAACACAAAAAACCCAAGACAAAACCTAGAAGAACTCTTCGAAGATGCTGACACCCCGAATCCCACAACCCAACAAGTGATCAACCAGGAAGGAAACCTCAACACCGAACAGAAGACGACCTTGACATAGCCCAAACCAAACTACACCTCCAAACTTCACTGCAATCTAATAAACGCAAAATCCATGTCAAAACACTCAACAGAGATCTTCGACCTGCTCGACGACAACGGCAGTGGCATCCTGTTCATCACAGAAACATGGCTGGACGACAACTACAAAATCACACTCCAATGCTGCCTCCCGACCGACTTCAAATGCCTACAAATAAACGGAAAAAACAAAAAAAGGAGGAGGCATCGCTATAGCATTCAAAGAACACCTGAAAATAAAAACTGACGAACCAATCAACATCCTCAACTGCGAAACCATACACCTAACAGCGAGCCCAAAAACCAACATCACATTCATCCTTGTATACAGACCACCAAAATATGATGCAACATTCGTCGACAACTTCATAGAAGCCATCACCAACTTAGCCATCAACCACGAACACCTAATTATCCTGGGGGACTTCAACATCTGGTTTGAAGACAGCCACGCCAACTCCCAAAACTCACTAATTGAACAACTCAGCACCATGAAACTACGACAACTAGTCAAAGGAGCAACGCACTCGGCAGGACACACCCTAGACGCAATTTTTGCCAAAGAGAAACTCATCACCACGGCACCTCCGATACAAATACTGTAGAGCGACCATCTCATCATCCCATTCGTGATCACTCTGCCTACCCAAGCCTACATCCAACATCCGAAACTCACAACCACCACCAAAAGAAACTGGAAACATGTCAAAGAAAGCAACCTATTCGAACAACTGGAATTAACGAAACCCTCAACTACAGAAATGGACCTAGCGGACCTAGACGGGAAAGCAGAGATACTGCACAAATGGATCACGGATACAATAGACCCAGAAAAACCGATCACCCCATCAAAAAAAAGAGCAATGGCAAAATGGTTCACCCCACTATTAAACGACATGAAAAAAGCAAACAAAAAGATGGAACTGGGATGGAGGAAAGAATACAACCCACGGAAAAAAACACAGTACCAGAAACAAATCCGCGCATACAAGGCAAAGAGAAGACACTACGATAACAGAATCAACAATGCCACCAACACACAAAAATAAATGTTCAGCATCATTGAAGAAATGAGAAACCCACCAGGCTGCGACAATACCCCAACCCCCTCAGAGAAACTATGCAACGACCTGGCAGACCACTTCTAAAAAAAAATCTATGACATCCGGCAAACCATACAAAAGCGACCAACCAACCACAACAAACAACCCAACCAACTTAACACGGAACCACAGCACAAACTCCAAAGCTTTCCTGAAATATCAGCAGAGGCATTTGCAATGCTGGTTAAACGGAGCAAGAAAGCGGGATCAACCATGGACCCATGTCCCCCAGACATCTACAAATCAATCCTCGCGCAAGGATCGCCAGCAGAACACTACAGAAACCTCCTAAATCTATCACTATCAACAGGGACTGTACCGAAGATCCTCAAATCAGCATACATCAAGCCACTCCTGAAAAACACAAGTGGTGACGTAGACGACCTTTCTAACTACAGGCCGATCTCTAACATCCCCTACCCAGCAAAGCTTCTAGAAACCTATGTATATAAACTAACCCAAGAACGCGCAGAAAAACACCACCTGCTGGACCAAGCTCAAATCGGTTTCAGACCAGCGAGAGGAACGGAGACAGCACTACTATCCATCTGAGACAACCTCAAATTTAACGCAGACTCAAACACTACCTCAAACCTTATTCTGCCCAACCTCTCTGCAGCCTTTGACCATTTAGCACACAACACCCTGACCAAAAGATTATTAGACATAGGCATAACAGACATAGCACTACGCTTGACCAAAGCATTCCTAGCAGACAGAACAGAAACTGTATGGATAACACCTTTCAAATACACTCCACGAGTTAACGACTGTGGATTGCCACAAGGATCCTCACTATCTCCACTATATTTCAACTGGATGGATGCCAACAACCTGAAAATCAACCCAGGAAAGACAGAATCATGATCATATCCAAAGACCAAGAGAACGAAACCACCATCCTATGGCTTACGGAAATGGGAAACGCACCAACACCATCCAAGGTAGTAAAAAATCTAGGAGTCCTAATGGACAACACCCTAACCCTGGAACCACAAATAAATGCAACAGTGAAAAAATGCTTTTTCCTCCTCCACACGGCAAGAAGAATTCTACCTTTCCTCTCCTTCACGCACAAAACACTCACTATCGTTGCGCTAATCATGTCAAAAATCGACTATGCAAACAGTCTCTACTTTGGAATACCAGAATTCCTCCTGAAGAAACTGCAACAGATCCAAAATGCAGCAGCAAGACAACTCCTCAAACTATCCAGAAGAGACCACATCACTCCAGCCCTAAAAACACTACACTGGCTCCCAGTAAAACACAGCATCACCTTCAAAACAATGTGCATAACACAAAGGGCAATCAGCGGACAAGGAGCAGAATTCCTACAAAAGAAAATAACAGTCAACAAACCAACAAGACCCCTCCGATCAAGCAACAAAATCCGTCTGGAACTCAAACCATACCTTAAGAAAAAACTTGGAGGCACCTCCTTCTACCACTTAGCCCCAAAAACCTGGAACAACATCCCAAAAGAAATAAGAAACACTGAAGATCACCTAAAATTCAGAAAATCACTAAAAACGTGGCTCTTCAACACCACAGATTAAATCTGGAAAACAAAACCGGAAAAAGGATGACTAAATCAGAAAAGCACACAAACCTTCCTGACCCGAGAGGGCAACCCCCATGGCAAATGGACGGGTGACACCAGATAGACTGGAACACAGGCGGTACGCACAGAAACTGAGTCAACTACCTCAGACAATCGCACCAACACTTTCGCCCGCCCCTTAGTTGCCACCAGGTATCACAGTCATGTGGAATTGTCGAAATATTAGCAATCACCACACACTACCTGAGAGGTTGACATTGGCAGGGGCAATGGCCGCAGGAGTATGAAGGGAGGATAAGGAGAGCCATGAGAGAGCATTGCAGAGGTGGGGGCCAGAGGAGTAAGGAACCTATATCCCAGTCGACCCCAGATCAGAACAGAGCCGCATCAGGGGAGACCACGCAAGCTGAGTGCCTCAACTCAGGATAGAGACACAAACTAACCAATCCTACTAACAATTTCCCTTCCTGGATACACCTCTCAAACTCCAAACCAAACACAACCAAAACCTACAGCACAACAAACCGCACAAACTTCACTACATTGCAACAACAAAACAATAACACACATAGTCCTGCACAACAGTACACGATGACTACCAGCTGCAAACACCCCAGGCCCAGCCAATGGACCCACGGGCTGAGGCCGCCAAAAGCACATCACTGCTCTCTTGCACTTTTCCTGCTTCCTCCCAATAACTCAACTTCCCCTCCTCTTTCAGAGCCGCCAGAGCACCAGGGCACCACTCCGGTGGTGATAGTGCACGGTACAAATGTCCTTTAACATTAACATTAACAGAAAATATGTCATTGTAAATCACAGGAAAAACAACAAAGCACCACATTCACCGGAATTGAGGTTAACCCCAACTCTATACGAGGGAACAATATACCAATGGCTGTACCGGGGGCTGGGCTTGGTTGTAACGTAGTTGGGGGGTTTTACTCACCCACTGGTGGTTGCCACCAGCCCCATACACCCAAGAAGAGGAATGAACAACAGAATGATGCAACTCCAGATATAGCACCAAGTAGCCCTATAAAAATAATGAAATCAATGAAGACTTTGATTAAGCCATTCAAAAAGGGAGGTGAGTGTTGTATAGAGGATCACCTGGAAATACTACATGATATATTTAAAGACCTAGAAATACCCAAGGGACAATATAGACAATACTTTTGCTTATCTCTTGATGCAGCCACTGCAAGCATCATCAGAGGCATGAGTGAACAAGAAAATATATCATGGCCAGAATTTGAAAAGGAGGTTAGACACCATTTTTCACCATATCAGTCACTGCCGAATGCTAAGAAAGCCACATATACCATGACAGCCAAGGCAAATGTGTCACCTCACCAATTTCTCCAAGAATTAAAAAGAGCCTTCTCTGCTTTGATGTATCCTTCAGTCCTAATTCAACTGAGTTGAAGACTGCCTACTTTTATGGCTTACAAAAATATATTTTATCACAGTTAATTCATAAGTGTGATCACGAGAAGTCCCTTGAATGGATTGTAGATCAAGGTACTAAACTATATGAAGTCATATATTGTCAGAGTGGGGAGGGAGATAGAATTAAAGAAACCAAGTTAAGATCTAAAGACTCCTCACCAATGGTAATGGAGATAAGATCTGCTAAAATGTGACTTGTATCAGCCCAAACTTCGGTCAGAAATAAAATGACATCGGATCAGAGAGGCACACCACAGAGACTGCCATCCCAAATGCTAATGTTTCAGTCACATGATCTGAGTAATAGAGAGAGTTACATTAGTCCTAGGTACACAGGAGACTGACCCAGGGTGGGATAACGGCCCGATATGTCAGGCATGCATAAGAATCAGAGACAAAATCAAGATCAAAGAAACAACCAGACATTCTAATCAATCACCACCACTAGTGGACCACAACCAAAGAATGATCACAACACGTTCCCCACCTTCCATTAATCAAGAGTTCATAAACAACACAAATAGAAATCAATCTCCTTCAAAAACAGCCATCAAATGAGGGGGCAGAAGGTTGCACAAGCGATCTGGTATCGTCTGATAATAAGTGACTAATGGCACCTGCAATGATAAAGATAGATAATCCCATAAACCAGTTTTGTGTAACAGTCCTAAATTGCTTGCTGATTTAAACATGAAGATGCCTACTAATGAAAATGAGGCAGGGGATACAACTGCACCTAAAAAGGACGTTTGGTTTAATTTAGAATTAAATAAAACTATTGAAGTGTGTGCAAATGAAAAGAACAGAGAAAATAAAAAAGAACTTCCTAAAGAGCAGAGAGACAGATTAAAAAAAGACATGACACGCCATGATAATACACCTGCTAATGGGGTAGAATTAGTTGTTAAAACATCTTCCCTTGAGAGTCAAAATGCTGATTAGATGCAAACAGAAACAATACGTACTAAAAATGAGGGTACAGTCCAGTCACCTGAAGAGTACTTTGAGCCAAATATCTTTCAAGAGGATTAAAAGACTGATACCGTGCCAGATGCATATAGGTGCTCATAGTCAGAAAATGACAAGTTACCATGTGATGTTTATGAGCATGTTCAGTTGAAGAAATGCAGTGTGAACGCTGATGGTCCCCGAACAGAGAGGCAGACAGTGACGACACTCCAGATTACTTCTGAATGTGGTGAGACAGACAAAGATTCCCGAGATGAGATGGGCAAACAGGGGGGTAAAATATCATTTCACTTGCCCCTGTGTTTGGCAAAAGTTGACAAGGGTCTGAGAAAATTGAGTGCTGAAATCAGCAGAAATTCACACTTTCTGTGTGTGTTCGAAGAAGTTGAGGACAGGTATTATGCTCTGGAAGAGAAGTGTAATACGTTTTCAATGATTGACACAGGTGCACAGGCCACTATTATGTCCAAAGAGTTGGTAAAAAGTATCAATGAAGGGAGCTCCCCACAAAATCAGATCAGAGTGAGACAAAATGAAGGCCCAGTACATCATTTCAATGGTGAGGAGGTACCTATTGAAGCTGTCACTGAGGTTGACATAAAGATAGGAAAACACAGAATGAGACAGGAAATATTGATCACATCTATCAGTGAAATTCCATTCTTGATGGGAACAGATTGCCTAAAAAGGTTGCCTCCCCTCACTGATGGAGTAAATGGTGTTCTGTGGTCTCTAACAAAAAAAAAAACATTAAGTGCTAAAAAGGTAAAGTCACAAAACAGCAGTGTAAATGAATGCCATACTGTTGCTAAATCAAATGATGCAGTGGAGGTGTATCTTCAAAACAGCTGTGTGCCTAGTGTGCCTAGTGTCACTATTATCTACTGTTAACCAAAAAGTGTGGCCCTGACCAGGAGGACCTGCACCTGAATTTGAAGACAAAAGACAGGCGTATCATTGTGCACAATTGGTGCCATATGCAATTGAGTTACTTGTGAAAAAGGAGGTTACCATTCCTGCATTCCCCAGACAAGTCACTATAACACTAAAGCATAGAAATGGGCAGAAAATTAGGGATTCTGATGCATTTGTGTGCTTAAATGAATCTATGAAGCAGCAAGAGCTGGAAAGTGAATATACACCATTGGCAGAGATTGGGGATGGGCCCATAAAAATCATGGTAGATGATAGAGGGTGTCAAGATAGTTATTTGTAAGAGAATTCTGCATTAGGAATGGCAATACAAAAATCACATTCCACTGCAGATTTTAACAACACAGTGATTGGGAATATCCCTGAGAAATATGTGAATGCACAGGGTGATTTGCCAGAGTCTCTGGATTCTCAACCCAAAGGGATGTTTAAAATCCAGTCTGTGTATCCTTATGATTCCAATGAGACAGTGTGCTGCCACTAAGATAATTGCATAATATTTGATTTAAGTGAAAATTGTTTGTATTGTGTTGTTTATTTATTTATAGAGCGCACCGGGCCGTTAAGCAACTGGGTGCTTGCAGAAAGTAGAGTTTTATGTTACAGGTACATAGATATTATACATTGCTAATGTTATAGATTCACATATACAACATTTATTGTGTTACAGGGTCATATGGCTTACAAATAGAATATGTTGCAGTTTCAAGTATTATACATTAAATATACAGACTATTCGGTGCCGTTGAAGCTTAACCGTCATTGGTGTGAAGCCAGTGTTTGACATTAGCTTTGAGCACATGGAAGGAAGGAGTAGCTCTGAGTGAATCTGGGATGGAATTCCAAAGTTGGACTGCTAGTACTGGGAAGCTGGACCCACCAGTTCTTTTCAATTTGAAGTTGGGGACCTTGATACTATTTGATTAACCCTTTCTGATGGGTCATTCAGAGGTGTACTTTGTGAATTTGTCTGTGAGGTATGCAGGAGCTTTATTATTCATACAGTTGTAAGTAACATTCAGAGTTTTGAGTTTGTTGTGGTCATTGATAGCCAGCCAGTTGATGGCTCTTCTTTGGTCAGATATGTGTTGCCCTTTAGGAATGCCTAATGCTGTCCTCAGGGCATTGTTTTGCAAGGTTTGGAGTTTGTTAGTGTTCTGTTTACTGGTGCCTAGGTACAATGCATTGCAGTAGTCTAATTTGGAGAGGATGAGGGCTCGCGCTACGGTGGTACAACTGTCTGTGGACAGGTAAGGTTTGCATGCGTGAATGAGTTTGCAGGTGTAGCTCGTTGCTGAGGCTGTAGCATTTACTTGCTTGTCGAGGGTGAGAGCTGAATCAAGGTAGAAACCTAAGGTTTTGACTTCCTTGGCTACCTTGATTTTGATACCGTCGATAGTGATGGCATTGTAGAGATGGGATAATTTGTTAAGTTTACTAGTGGACACAATGATTAAGAGCTCAGTCTTATTGTCATTAAGACAAAGGCCGTGTGTAGCCATCCAGGTTCAGATGATTTGGTAGACTTTATTTATGAGGTTGGTGTCTTTGTCATAGTCTCCTTGGCTTGGGATAAGGATCTGGGTTTCGTCAGCGTAGCTTGTATATGAGACCCCTAGTTTGTCCAAGATATCGAACAGAGGCTTTGTAAAAATATTGTACAACATGGGGGAAACACATGAGTTTATCCATGCAGTGGCTTTTGTGGAGAAGTTGGCAGCTGATTTGAGGTGGTTACAGAGAATCTTGTGATCTACCAGATCAAATGCAGCTGATAGGTCTAGGAGTAGGAGAATAGAAATGTCTCCTCTATCTTTACGCTCATCTAGTTGAGTTTTGAGATCAAGGAGAGCCGTTTCGGTTCCATGTCTCGGTCTAAATCCTGATTGTCTTGTCCCTAGTACGTTGTTGATCTTCAGGTAGGTTTGGATCTGTAGATAGGCAGCTTTATCTGGGATTTTGAGGAGGAACGGGACAGTTGTTATGGGCCTATAGTTTGTTGGGATATTGGGGTCCAGGTTTACTTTTTTTAATAGAGGCAATATCCAAGCATCTTTAAGGTTGGTTGGAACCGAACATGATTTTAATGATGCCTTGATAACTGATGTGACGAAGGGGGCTGGACAGGTGTCACCAAGGCATCGCGAGGGTTTAAGCAACATAATGATACTCTTAGTTTCCACAATAGAAATGGCTCTAAAGCTGAATTGGCTAAAAGGTTTAGTTTGGTTGGTGGCAAGTTCTTGAAGGATAGTTTCTTGCGTGGAAAGGGCAATGTTGTGGAGGGAGGTTTTTTTGGCTGCTATTTTGTCGTGCAGCATTGTGATTTTGTTGCATAAGGCATTTTGAATGTTTGTGCACCAGGCTTTGTCTTTTGTGCAGGAATCTATGGGTGCAATAGGGGATTCTAATTCTCTCAGGATGGAGAAGATTTCCCTAGTATTAGAATTTGCTTTTTTTAACTCTGTCGTTGAAGGTCTCTTTTTTTGCCTGAATGATATGTTTCTTGCAGCTGTTGGTGAGGTCAGTAAGGATGTTTTTGTTGTGGGGAGAAGGGTTTTTTATCCAGCATACTTCTGCATGTCTTTTCTCTTTGCGTAGGGCTTTTAGCGTAGGCGTGAACCAGGCATTGAGATGGGCAGGAGATTTATATTTAGTAAGCTTCCTCGGCGCAATGGCGTCAATTGCTGAGTTGATGGTGTTATTGTACAGGTCAGCTAGATCCTTAGGGTTGGTGGTCAAGCTGGAGTGATTAGTAATAGGTTGGATCAGCGGGAGGAGGTTTGATAGTGTTATTTTCTTTTACAGAGGGGAAGGCAGGAGGAGCATGAGGTTTAGTCGGTTTGGGTTGGGGAAGATCTGAGATGGTCAATGAGATCAGGTAGTGATCAGTCCATAAGCAAGGTTCAATTGCCGGTATGAGGGAAACGCAGTTGATGTCTGCTACCCAGTCCAATGTGCGGCCTTTAGAGTGTGTGGGGCCATTGTTGCGTATGGTGAGGCCAGCTTCCTGGATGGTATTGACTATGGTGGAAGCATTAGAGTCTTTTAAGTCATTGTAGCCTAAATTGAAGTCACCTAATAGTATGATTTGTGTTCCTGGTTTAGCATGAGTGTTTGAGAGGGTAGTTAGGACTTCTTCAAAAGTGCCTAGTGGGCCAGGGGCTCTATAGATAAGGTGCACCGTGATGGTGCGTTAGGCGGGGATTTCTAGTTTTAAAGAGAGTAGTTCAGCTGACGGCATGGTAATGCTATCTATTTCTTTGATGGTAAGGTTGCCCCCGCAGATAAAAGCTACGCCACCTCGTTTGGAAATTTCTCTGTCTTTTCTAAAAATGGTGAAGTTCGGGGGTATGGCAAGCATTAGGGCAGGGCCAGCAGCTTTGTGCAGCCAGCTTTCAGTAATTGCTAGGAAGTTAAGTTGGTTGCAGGTGATGATGTCAGCAATTTAGGAGGCGTGGGCCATTAATAATAATAAGACCACCCTTGAGGTTGTGTGTTACTTTTGGATTGTCGAGAGTGTGGGCTATGTTGGGCAGGGTTTCAGGCCGGGCCTTAATCATGGCGCCTTTGATACGCGGTGCTTTGGGTAGGTTGTTCGGTGTTGTTGAGTGTGAGGTGATGCAGCTGCGGTGAGATTTTGGCGCTGGAGGGCTCTGAGGGGGGTGAGAGGGCCTCTTGGGTGACCAGGTGTTGCGCGGAAGTCTGGAGCCCAGTCTTGCATTCCTAATGGTTGCTAATCAAGGTTGGTTGGGCATAGGCCTAGTGGCAAAATGTTCTAGCCACAGCGCAGGTGAGTTCAAGTAGGGATTGTGTGGAGGCAGGTGATGAGTTGACGTGTTGGTAGGGTGTGCCAAGAAAAGCATGGGTGTCATGGCTCGAGAGTGTTGGGTAGTGGGGCTGCGTGCATTAGTGAGGGCTATGGTGGTGAGTAGGGGAAGCAGCCAGGTGGTGTTATAATTTAGGAGGAGCAGGCACATAATGACTGGCTGCTGGGTTTTAGTGTTATTTCTAGGTAGTTACAGGGTGCAACCGTGGCTATGTATGGGCAGCACAAAGGCTGTAACAGGCTAAATACAGTTATCTAGTGGCAATTCAACTATCAAAGCCGTAAAAGGCTAAATGGACCTATCAGATGGCACTATACAAACATGCTAAATGCAACTATCAGATGGCGCTACACTAACAGAACAGGCTAAATGCAACTATCAGATGGTGCTACACAAACAGACTAAATGCAACTATCAGATGGTGCTACACAGACATGCTAAATGCAACTATCAGATGGCGCTATACAAACATGCTAAAAGCAGTTATCTGGTGGTAGTATAAAGCAGCTGCAGCTGCAAGGGCAGTATGATAGGTACAGCTGACAGAAGGTTATGCAGCAAGTTGCTAGATATAGATAACATGTGGCAGTACATGAACTTAAATGCAGTTATCAAGTGGTAGCACAGTTAGAGGCAAGAGGTGCTTAAAATCAGGGTTACCTCTGTGATGTAAAAAGTCCAGCGTCCACTAAGTCATGGTTGGGGCTCCAAGGAGGGCTATTGAATAGCGAGTGTAAAGGGTCCAATGCACAGGCCAGGGAGTTCTAGATAGGGTCAGGACTTGGGTAGGCAGGGACTGGCTTGGTAGGCAAAGTGAAATGAAACAGGAAGTCAGCCTATTGAAATGAGGTTGATGTTCCAAAATATTTAAAGGTGGCATCTCTACAAAGAGATACAGCCACACAACTAGAGGAAAGCACAGAGATTCCTCCATTGGAGGATTTTCCAGAATTTTAGGAAATGGTGGAGGAGCAGGTTCTGTCAGCAGATGCATGTGACATGAAGAGGACAGGAATTAACTGAGAACAATATTTATGGAATTTAAGGAGGTTTTGGCCAAGGATGCATATGATTGAAGCCTAACTGACTTGCATATTGCAACATTACCAGAGGGATATGGTAGAAATCCATTATTTGTGTGTCAATATCGGTTGCCACTGGCATGCTTGGAGTCACTGTCAGAGATAATTAAGAATTTAGAATTCAGATGAATGATCAGACCCATTCATAGTACCTCAAACACTCCCATTTTGGGTGTATTAAAACCAAATGGTCAATGGCGTCTGTGTGCAGACTTGAGGAAATTAAATAAAAGGGTACCAGTGTCTAGATATCCACTCTCATTCATTGATCAAGGCCTCGCTCAGGTTCATGGATAAGAGTGTTTACCGTCTTAGACCTTACATCTGGGTACTGGTCAAAGTTTCTTCACATTCTCATTTGATGAAACGCAATACACTTGGTCCAGAGCACCACTTGGGTATGTTAATAGTGGGAGCGAATTTGGCATATTTTTGAGGAAAGCACTTCCATATGTGGCAGAAAGGGGAACCATAGTCTATGTGGATGATGCTCTGATTAAAAATGAGAGCCTGAAAGGTCAGTTTGAAGAGATTAGACATGTGCTTGGTCAATTACAGAAAGCAGGAGCAAAAGTATCTCTGCAAAGACCCAATGGTGCAAAATAAAAGTAAACTTCTTAGGCCATGAAGTGACTGAGCATGGATTGCATCCGCAGAAGAAAAAAAATCCTACTAATATGAAAGGTCTAAGAAGTCTACTAGGGATGACAGGATATAACCGGAAGTTTATTGAGAATTACGCTGAATTCATTCAACCCTTGACCAAATTATTGAAGCAGAATATACCTTGGAAATGGAAAAAGAGCAGTCTGAGTCAGTGGAGAAATTGAAAAAATGTCTCATGAAGGCACCATGCTTAACCTCATAAATAATAAAGATTTCTTTGTAGAAATAGGATTCACTGAACAGTGTATGTCAGCTGTGTTATCTCAAAAAGCATGATTTGAATCATATAACTATCACCTATGTGAGCAAGGCGTTATCTCAGGTTCAAACTAAATTCAGTGAATGTAAAAAGGTTCTCCTGACCACTGTCTGGGCATTACAACATTTTTGTTCCATTATTCAGGGAGAGAAAGTAATTATTAAAACAAGCCACCAACTGTTGCAATTTTTACAAAGTAAAAGGATTAGATTAGGCAACCTAGCGCAATCCAGAATCACTTCCGGGACACTGGCATTGCATGCGTTCCATGTGGAGGTAAGATATGGACAGAATAAAAAGAGCTAAATTAATTAAGGGATAGCAGATCTGCATGATTGTGCAGCTGAATGTACTTTTGGTGAACTAGAAATAGAGCCCAGTTTAAATGAATTTGTATAATCACAACACAAAGCTTTTAATGAAAATATGTGCACAGATTTGCCAACTGTGTATGTAGATGGGTGTGCTTATCATATAGAAAATGATACTGATAAACAACTGGTGGCATGGATAGGAAATGTCTGGATAAGCTGTGAAGGCATTCCTAGTATAGGGATGAGAATTGGCACTAGGAGTAGCCAAATAGCAGAGTTAGCTGCCATTTATAAGGCAATTGCTACTGCAGTCGAAAGCAAATTCAAAGAAATTGTCCTAGTAACTGATTCTGATTATGCCCGAAAAAGCTTCGTAGAGAATTTACATGACTGGAATGCGAAGGGGATGCTCACATATAACAAAAAGCCCCTCAGACATGGGAAAATGATCCAAGCTATAGATGAATTGGTGTCAAAGAATGGTTTGATAATTCCAAGATGGCCGCCGACACCAGGTTGTGTGTCGTCGGCGCTCCAGAACCTCCAACTCACTTAAGCGGTTCCACCATCCCTTATGAGCTGAGGAACTCAGCAAAACAGCAGCCGGCACCCCCCGTATTTTCAATCACCCGTAGCTGCTACATCACCCAGCAGGAGAAGGGAAAACAACCGCGGTGCGCATCGGAGGCCTGCGGGCGAAAGGAGACGCATCAGGCCTACTGTGCTGGGCAGGAGAGGGGGCGCTGCAGGCGGGACGAGATTGCAGCCCCGTCCCTGTCCTCACGCCGGGGAACGGACAGAGTGGCGCGGCCTCGGGGGAGTGGACGTGCTCTTGGCCGCACAGCAGGCTCTCCCACAGACCATCGGGCAGGCGCGGCTGGCTGAGCCGGGGAGGAGGAGGAGACCCCGGGAAAGGAGGCACCTTCGGGACACACCGGCGGAGTTGCTATTGGCCCAGCGGCAGAGCCTCAGATCGGAGGTCTGCGGGACCCGAGCGCACGCCGAGGGGCCTGCCCAAGTCCTTTGGAGCAGCGGTGAGCTCCGGGCAGGAACGCCGGCTCATGAAGCAGAGTATGGCCCCGGGCGGCGAGTGGATACTACCAGAGCAGTGCGTTGAGCGGCGAGGGGAGCGGGGCCCGGGGGACATTTGTGCTGGGCTGCTGGGTTGGCGTTGGCACCCTGTGCGGCCACACGGAGGTACTGTCCTACTACATGCAACCCCAACAGGCCCCAAGGCAACGTTAAGCACTGCAAGGCTTTGGATTCAGGCCTGGTCAGGAACAGCGAGGCAAGGAACTCAGGCCCGGTCAGAAGTAACTCCCTGGGGAGGCACAGGCAGGATCAGAGGGGACCTTCCGGCCTTCAAGCCACAAGTATGGCAGCTAAAAACAAGAGCAAGGCCAATAAGAGCGGTCAGTCGCAGGCGGACACCTCAGGCCCCATCATTGCCCTCTGGGCAAGCAAGGACGCAGCCGAGGAATGCAGGGCCACACAGGGGGCAAGTATGGAGCAGGAGCACGCAGAGACCCTGGAAGCGTCCGCACAGATCTCACGCCAGGATCTGCACGGGGAGCTGCTTTCATTCCAAGCATCCTTGGGGAAAACCTTTCAAGAGCAATTTCAATTAATGAGGTCCGACATCAACCAGGCGCTGGCCGAAATCAAGCAGGAAGTGGGTCAACTGGGGGAGAGAATGGACATAGTCGAAAAAGGCCTGCAGGCGATAGGCATAGAGGCCACAGAGAACAGTGAAGCTATCGAGAGACTTGACACGGCCACGCAGAACTTGGAAATAAGAATGGAAGACATGGAAAACAGGTCTCGGCGGATCAACATCAGGTTGAAGCTCCTGCAGGAGACGGTGCAAGATAGGGACCTGAAGGAAACGGTTCAAGGAATTTTTGTGGAGCTACTGGGCGAGCCTTCACCTGATCAGATCGAGTTGGACAGGGTTCACAGAGTGGGCTTCCTCAATAGGAACCCGAAGTCTAGGCCGAGGGACGTGTTAGCGGCGTTCACAAGATATGCTCAAAAAGAGGCAGTACTCGAGAGCCTATATCCTTTAACGACCAACGTATTGAACTGTACCAGGATGTCGCCAGCTGTACCCTGCTCAAGAGGCGACAATGAAGCCCCCCACCCAGAAGCTTAAAGAAAAGGGATTGGATATAAGTGGACCTTCCCTTTTGGACTTGTCTTCGAGTGGGCTGGTTCTCGGAAGCGGCTAACCATGATGCAGGAAGGAGCGGACCTACTTCAACTTGAACTGGATCAAGAGCTGTTCGGGGAATCGAGGGTGGTGGGCCTGAGCGTCTCCTCGGAGGTGGGAAGTGGTGTCCGAACCAGGCCATGGGAATGGTCACTGGTCGGTGAGGGGAAAAGGAGGAGGCCCGTGCGGTGGAGGCCCCCCGGGAAGGGATCTCATGTGGAGCCAGCGGCGGTGGCGTGATCTAGACCAGAGGAGAACTAATCGGGTACTTGAATAATCTCAGGGGGTGGTGGACGCAAAGGCTGTTTTGATTACAAGGAGGAGAGAGGGCGCTAAGAGCAAACATCATGGGATCACCAAGGGCGAGGAAGCCTGGGGGGGGGGAAGCGGGTGGACCAAGTTTTAAGGTCATTAGGTGTTGGGAGGGGGCGGGGGAAAGGAGGATAAGGGGGGAGGGATCCTCGGGTGCTGCACGAGGGGCGAACTAGAAGTGATCCACGCACCCGGGTAGCAAACATGGGGCAAATGAGTGGGGGTGGGGAGCTGCTGGGGGGTCTTGAACGGCGGGACAAGTGTCTAATCACAATTCAAGTGGGTAACGCATAATGTTAGGGGCCTCAATACCCCGCTGAAAAGGAGAAAGCTGGAGCAATTTACAAAGCGGGGAAAACCAGACTTTTTGGGATTACAAGAGACACATCTGCTTCGCAAGGACCAGAGTTGCTTAAGTGGAGAAGGTTTGATCAGGTGTTTCAGGCGTCTGGTCCCACGAAATCGGAGGGGGTGGCGCTGGTCATCAGGGGCACGGTGAACTTCCGCTTGGAAGACACCCTAAAGGACAAGGAGGGTAGGTTTGTTGTGGTAAAAGGCACAATTGTGGAAGAGATGTATACAATAGGGGTGATTTATGCGCCCCACACAGGGCAGGACGCCTTCCTCTGCGATCTCATGGGGAAAATAGGTGACTGGGCAAGAGGCCAGATAATCATAATGGGGGACCTGAATATAGCATGGAACAAGGTTAAAGACAGGTCAGGAGGGACTAAAAGCCGTGGGGGAGGGGCGGTAGCCTCAGTGGAACTCTGGGACAAAGTGGAGAGCGTCGGGTTGAGGGATGTCTGGAGGGAATTGAAAGGGGACGAGGAGGTCTACACATTGCTTTCCGAAGTTCACAGGACCCAGTCCAGAATTGACTACATCTGGATCTCGGCCAATCTGGTGGGTAAGGTCAAAGAGATAGAGGTTGGGCCCATGGGAATAGCAGATCATAAAATATTGTCGATGCAGCTAGAACTGGGAAAGAGGAGGAGGGGGCTGTGGGGTTGGAAATACCAGAACACCTGCTGAGGGACCCTGTGGTAAGGGAGGAGATAGAGGGCAAGATAAGAGAGTTCTTTGATAACAACAAGAGAGGGGACATGGGTGAGGATATGAGATGGGACACGTTTAAGGCCACATTGAAGGGGGAAATTACAGCAGTTAAGGCACAGAGACAGAAACAGCTACAGGCCTTGGAGTCCAGGCTAGAAGCGGAAGTTAAGGAAGCGAGAGGCAGGGTAGCGGCGATCCCCAGCAGGACTAACCAGAAGGACTCACAGGAGGGCAGTAAAACAATTGGGGATCCTTCGGACCAAAAAAGCGGAGGGGGCCTTGCTTTTCGTGAAGCAAACATTTTATGCAAGAGGGAATAAGGCGGACACCCTGCTGGCTCGCCTCCTTCAGGGAGCTGCCTCTAGAAACACAATCACGGCTCTAAACTCAGATAGGGGGGAAAGGGTTACTCGAATAGAAGATATCCAAGAGGCCATGGCCGAATTTTACGAGACCTTTTATAAGACCTTTGCAGGAGTGCTGGTTCCACAGTTGACCTACCTTTTCAACTCTTTTTTAGGTAGTGGGAAAATCACCCCGTCCATGAAAGAAGCCAAGATTTCCCTGATTCTGAAGGAGGGCAAGGATCCCCTCGAAAGATCCTCCTACAGGCCAATAGCGCTTATTAACGTAGACACAAAAATCTACACTAAGATCCTGTCGAATAGGCTCGAGGGGCTTCTCCCGGATCTGATCCATCAGGATCAGGCGGGATTCATGAAGGGGAGGCAGACAGTGGATAATATTAGAAGGGTGGCCCATCTGGTGGAAAAGGCAAAAAAGACTCGTACACGGGCAGTACTTCTGTCCTTAGATGCTGAAAAAGCGTTCAACCGGGTGGTGTGGTCCTTCCTTTTCAAAACTATGGAAAAAATGGGGTTAGGAGTTGCTTATTTACAGATGGTCAAGGCGAACTATGAGGGCCCGCGAGCGAGAGTGGTGGTTAATGGGGCTTTAACTAGATCATTCCAACTCCAAAGAGGTACAAAACAGGGATGTCCCCTATCGCCCCTGCTATATGCGGTTTACTTGGAGCCCCTCCTGCAGACAATTCAGGAATCTGAAGGAATACAGGGAATACCATTTGGGGGCAGGTAGCACAAGGTGGCGGCCTTCGCGGACGACATGTTGCTTGCCCTGACCAATCCCATAGAGTCGAGTATGCTATGCAGGCTACTACTAGAAGACTTTGGGGAAGCATCCGGATTACGCATTATCATGCACAAGTCCGAATTGATGGACCTGACATTGGCAAGGGTAGAGAGGGAGGAGTTAAAGGGGACGACGTCCTTCGCCTGGTGACCGGGGGGAATTACGTACCTGGGGGTGAGAATCACTCCGGCTCTATGAGGATGATATGCAGCAAACTTCCCCCCACTCCTGCAAATAATTAAAAAAGACCTCCTTAAATGGCGGAACTTGCAGATCTCCTTGTTGGGGAGGCTAGAGGCACTTAAAATGGTTACCCTGCCGAAGCTGCTCTACCTCTTCCAAGCTATCCCTCAAGCACTCCCAGCCAGCTTCTTTTAGGAGCTCCAGGTGGTAACAAACGAGTTTATATGGGAGGGAAAAAGGGCAAGGGTGAGTAGGATGCAACTTACGGCCCAGAGAAAAGGGGGGGACTAGCTCTCCCCAACTTCCATCAATATTACAAAGCAGCCCAACTGAGGGTGATTAGGGCGTGGCTCTGGGAGGGGGAAGGAAAACACTGGGTTCAGATGGACAGAGCGGTCACGCGACACAAACTGGGGGAGGTGCTGTGGCTACCCAGACAGCATCATCCAGGCCATATGTACCTGAGCTCGATTACCAAACTAGTTGCAGACAATTGGGACAGACTGGTCCAACATAAGGAAATTACAACCTACCCGTCCCCCTTCACCCCCAACTTCAATAATAGAGAATTTACCCCGGGGTTGGAAAGAGGGGCATTCCGGAACTGGTGGGAGGGAGGATGCCGTTGGATGTGGGACATGTTTATAGGAGGGGAGATCAGTTATTTTGTGGATTGTAAAAGGGATTTCGCACTGGGGGAAGGTGAAAGTCTGAGATACTCACAGTTGCGACACTGGCTTCTATACCCCATAAATAAGGAGGCGGCTACTAGATCACCGACCCTTTTTGAGAAATTCCTGATGACCAACGACAGCTCATAAGGCCTTATCTCACAGCTTTATAATATTTTGGATGAGGCTACCCCGAGGCCGCAATGGGCATATATGGGAAGGTGGGAAAACATTCTGGGCAGGGAAATAGAGACGACGGAGTGGGAAAATCTATGGAGGAAGAGCCGTAAACTAGCGAGAGCCTCTCAAACCCGGGAGGCCTGGTATAAGATATTATATGGGTGGCACTATACTCCAGCTCGGCTGCGCATGATCTACCCGGATTCGTCTGGAACTCGCTGGAGGGGATGCGGGCAGGAGGGCACTGTGGAACATATGTGGTGGCGATGCCCAAAAATAGTCCCGTTCTGGGGAGACATCAAGCAGGCGATGGAACAAGTGTTTGGGGCAGAGGGAGGCATACCCCCGGAATGGTCACTATTAGGCTTGAGGCCAGCAGAAGGGCCAGCTGGTTCGAGGGGCAGGGAAAGAGCGAGGGTGATGCTCACTCTGGCAGCAATGACAATCATAGCCCAGAGATGGAAGAGCTCGAACATACCAATGTTTCAAGACTGGTTGCGTACAGTCTGGGAGATAGTAGCGATGGAATGGGCCTCCTATGCAATGAACAATACCATACAAAACTTTGCGGGCGAGTGGGGTGAGGTCCTTTCCTTTCTCAGAGATGATTTGAGGATCGGGTGGCGTCCGCAACGTTTAAGACTTCTGGATCTGGAATAACCCCGACTAGACACTTTGTGGTGACAGGGAGCTACGGAGACTTTGGAACAGCACCGGGGGCAGGGGGGAAGGGAGGGGGGAGTTATGGGGATTGTTAAAGTTGTTGGAAAATTCAATAAAGAGAATTAAAAAAAAAGAATGGTTTGATAATACATTGGAGGAAAATGTGTGGAAATTTAAAGACATAAGGAGAGGATAAGGAGGGAAATGACAAAGCCGATCAATTAGACACAATTGGGGCTGTCATGGGAGAATTATTGCCCATTGAACACCTAATTGGTGGAGTAGAGGTGGATGCAGTTACACGCTCCATATCTCCAAAAGAAGTTGAACAACATGTAGTGCAATGGAGTTATGATACGTCAGATCAGGATCTAATTAAGGCAAAAAAAGAGGACCTAGTGTTGGGTGTTTTTTTATAATCATTTGATAGACCCCGAACAAAATCCCTTAGCTGAGAACGATTGCAAAAGAAAGGAGGAGCTGAGAGTCTTGTTAAAGAACAAAAAAATAATTAAACTACAAGATGGTCTGATGATTAGGGAGTCTGTGATAGGTCAGATACAGTGGGTGGTGCATCTTTCATTCAGAGGGCTAATGTTGTAATAACTGCAGACACAGGGGTTTACAAAAAATGTTTGAAATATTAAAGGACTATGTTTACTGGCCACATATGTCCTAAAATGTGGAGTTGTACACCAGGGGGTGTCTGGTATGTGCACACTTTAAACCTGCTTCACCAATGCATAGAGCTCCAGTGATGAAAAGAGGTTTAACCCGTGAATGGTCAGATTTGCAAATCGACTATGTTGGGCCTGTGAAAAGATCAGCCAGATGAAATAGATATTAATTAACAATGGTATGTCTAATGTCGAAGTGGGTGGAATGCATTCCCGCACCAGACTGTAGTGCACAAACAGCAGCCAAACTTCTGGTAAATCACATATTTTCAAGGTTCGGGTACCCCAAAGGATAGAATCAGACAGGGGGAGTCATTTCATGAGTGCCTTGATGACTAAGGTCTGGCAGATATTGGGGTAAAAAGGAAATTGCATATTTCATATAGGCTGGTTTCTTCTGAAAATGTAGAGAGAAGTAACACATATTTAGTAGAGATACTAAAGAGGTTTGTAGCAGATGCAGGTTCCAGTTGGGATCTACGTTTACCTTTAGTATTAATGGCCATTAGGTCAACTCCTGCTAAAGCAACAGGCATCAGCCATCATGAAGTATTGGCAGGAAGGAAAATTGTGCTGGCACAACATTTATTGTAAGGGCACATGAGCAAACACTTGTGAGTGCATCCACAGTTCATGAATATGTGGAAGAATTGAGGAAACATTTGCATTTGCACAGCAAAATCTGGAAAGAGCTGCTGAAAGTGCAAACACCTATTATGATTAAAAAAAGACATATGTAAAAGAATATAAAATAAGTGATGAATTGTATAAATACCATTTTGGAAAAATCAGACACAAAAATTCTAAATTTCTTGCAGCATGGCAAGGGCCATTTAAGATAGGAGATAGAATATCCCCTGTTGTATATAAAATAATAAAGATGGAAAGTGAGATGGCGACAGAGCAATTTGTTCATGTCAACCAAATTAAGCCCTGACACCAAAAGCATGAGATCAAGAGACTTAAGCAGGTGGAGACCAGTTAAAAATATTGATTGCAATGATAATAAAGCTGACATTAGGGAATAATGATAAAAGCACTGTAAGCTTATCTGTTATGGATACATTGAAGAGTCACTGTTTCATGATGCATATAACCTAATAACATGAGAGCAGGTGGAAGGTGGTATATATTGAACTTCATGTATAATCAGAAATATGGTCTGGTGAGTAAGCAGAAGCAAACAAAAATGCCACATCTAGCCTTTAAAAATGGTGTGATGTTTTCATAAAAGGTGCTGAATCAAACTGAGCCATACTAATATGGTGTGGTAAGATTTTTCTGCATGGGTCTCAGGTAGGCAAAGAGACATGGTGAAAAGGAATGGAGATATAACATATTATAGAAGGGTATATTTAGTTGCGAATTACTGTGAGGCATAGTGATGCAAAGTGTAAAATATTGTTTGTTTCTCTATGATGTGTGTTTAATTTCAGGTGTCCAAAAGTGGCAAATCCAGGAAGCTATGGTGCCAGCCAACAGTTCTTTTCAAACTGTGTAGTGAAAGAGGGCTAGACAATTGTTCTATGCTATGTACATAACTCGTTTGTTTTCTATTCACTTTAGATTCCATTAACATATTGTCCTAGCAGGGCCAGTTCCTTTGGACGATGTACGATTGGAGGCCACAGGATTCGAGTCCACGGGATTGGAGACCACGGGAAGAAATCCCAGAGAAGCCCCAGACCGAAGAATGGGGATGAAGGAAAAGTTTACAGAAAGAAATGCAGTGATGACCAGACCTGAAAATTGGATATTTGCCGTGCTACTCATAGTGGGCGTGTCAGAAATTAAAGTCACAGTTGCACAAGTCATCATTCAGCCCGGACCAGCATCTGGAATTGCAGTGGAAGAGGCACCTGGGTTTACCCTTGGAAACAGAAGGCTTGTATATCAGAACATGTACATTAATTTAAACCCTGATAATATGGTTGAAAAATATATGAATAAATCAATAATTGTGTCCGACCAGATAAAAAGATGGTTGGAGCTGCGAAAGGAGGATGCCTGGCAATCAGTCAAAGATATTGCCATGCAGTTGGAGAAAACGTTTATGAATTCATCAGCTATAAAAAAAAAAGAAGGGGGGAACGGGTGGCAGTATTGCTTGTGCTCTTCTGTTGTAATGACTATTATTGGGTCTATAGTTGGCACCACTATGTCTACAGCCAACATGCTTTTGGTGGGGACATTGAATGCTAAAGCACAGCAACTAACTCATGATTTGGACATGATCCAAAGGACCTTAGAGGAAATTAGAGGTGGACTGGATGAACAGATGAAATTCATAAATGGGACTGCTGTCATATTAAATGAAGAGGCTGAAATTATGCAACACAGCACAAATGTTGTGGTTAAACATGACCGGATGTTAAGTGACATTATAAACATAGTCAATCCGCTTGATAGGTTATTGGAAAAGTATATGGGAGAGGTTCAAACTGCAATTTCGCAACTGATTCTGGGGCATGTACCATTGTACTCTGTGTCATATGAAATCATTAATCAAATGATGGCGGGATTAATGCAAAGGGAGGTGGAAATAGTACAAATCGAAATCGCATTCGAGATGGGGAGCGCAATGCCATAATATGTGAATTTGGAGAGAGTGGAAATTCGATTTTTGTTATGCATTCCGTATAGTGCTCCTGAGCGCATATATCAGACTAAACTAGTACACAATGTGGGGTTTTAGCAGAGTGACAAATATGTAAAAATCAAAACACCAGAGGTGGTAGCATTTCAGTCTTGGGAGCCTGATGTTTACTTGATTCCGAATTTGGACACATGTATAAGGTTTAAAGAACAAAATTCTATGTGTCCAGGTAAACCTTTTGCTCCCGGTGTCGGGAGGTTGTGAAGTGGTCATTAGCAAGTCAAGGAGTGAGGACCTACCACAGTCTAGTCTAATTAAAAAACATGTGATTAGTAAATACTTCTTTGAAAAATTACACGATCACCCATGGAATCATGGAACGTTTGTTGTCAAGCAGTTTGTTGTCAAGCAGTTAAAATATAATGTGTTTTACATATCTGTTCCGAAGGACACGATTGTATCAATAGGGGGATTAACTTTATTTCATGTTGCTAATGACATTTGGGAAGGCCAAGTGGAAAATATCAAGTTTTTTCAGAGGGACTCATTCCCGATTGAACCGGGCATTGAAGTATTGTTGAGCCACAAGGAAAGGCAAAGCATAAGGATGAATTTAAGAAAGAACAGCATTACTTTGAATTGCCTGGGTGTGATGGAAATAAATACATCCACCTGGGGAACCTGGGTAGAGAGGAGTATGGTGTGTTTGGCGATCTTTATAGTGTTAATGGGGGGATGATTGGTTACCCTGACCGTTAAATGAGGATGTTTATCATGCTACTGGCAAAAATGGGGAGGGAGAGACATCTTGTGACACTTATATTTTAGTTGGTGGTCTAGTTCCTCCAAATATGACATTGCGAGCAGTCATAGTTGTCAGAAAAGGAGAGAATATACATAGGGATATATGGCATTATTAATTAATTATAATTTTCAAATTAATCAACAAAATGGGTGCAATTGCAGATTAGAGTGTTTTAAAAGCAGCCACTACAAAATGTGTGCAGATGGCAATATTTTCAATAGAAGCAGCCAGTAAAATGGGTGCAAAACCTCTAGGAGATTAGGGATACAGGTCAGCGTTTTAGTTGGATTAGTCTAAAAAAAATGCAGAAAAGAAATGGGAAATTATATGAAGCAGGTGAAATGCCACATTGGTTCATTATAACAGTGAATTAGGCTTTCCATGGCAAAACAGAATGCAAGAAAAAGACAATGAATTCAAAGTGCAATATACGAATTATGAGCATTCCCATCTGTGTAAAATTGCATTACAGAGAATAACCTATACTAACTTCCCTATTAACAACACCAATTAACAAATGAATTCCCCTGATTAACATTGCAATGCAAAGTCAGTGAACACGGAACGAAATTCTGTTTTAGTGTTTTTCCATGGAAGAGAAACATGTAAGGTAAAAAAAATCAACTTTTTTTGTGCATTCTGAAATCTCTTCAGTGTGCAGGAAATAAGTTGATACATGCTCTCGTGGGTGATTGGTCAGCAGAGTCAGGAGTCTAGGAGGTGTCAAGATACATCAGGGGGGATGGAGCTCTGTTTTTGATTGACAGGCAGATTGATTAAATAGGGGGTTGAACCGAAAGGCTGGGCTTTTTTTCCTGTCTGGCACTGCAATCTGCAGAAGGGAGTTCTGAGAGAGTGGACGACCTGGCATTGAAGTTCGCCGGGTCCAAATGCTGACTCCCGGGGTGCAAACAGGCAGTGCAGGGGCTGTAACACTTCAGCACCGATAAAACACAGCAGAAAGAGATTGTGCCAGCGGAAGCGCAGGAGGATCATAACTCATTGTAAGTGAAGTAAAACATGGGGAGCGTGCACAGTTGAATGCGATTCATTATCAGTCAGGAGTTTATTTTAAAACAAAGTGTCCAATGTATTTTTTTTTACATACGCTAATTGACAAAAGGATGGAATGCCATGTTCATAAATGATTTCTATGTACTGCGATGCTTGTTTATTTCTTGTTTTTAGGTAATTGCAGCAATGTTGATAAAAGTCATTGGGCCTCATTACGACTCAGGCGGTAAGGGGTTTACGCCGGCGTAAACAGCACCGACCCTTACCGCCTGAGTACGAGGTCCCTTAGCGCCATGGCGGATTTAACACCTGCTTTAAGCAGGTGTTAAAATCCATGGCGCTAAGGGACCATGGAGTTAATTACGCCACCGTAATTTACGGTGGCGTAATTAACGCCTTCCCCACTCCCATTATGCCCTATGGGGCAAAAATGGGAATGGGGAAGGGTAAATGGGGATTGGGGACTTACCGCCCCGCCAACCTCGGAATGGGGCGGTAAGTCCGCCAACCACCATGGCGTAAACGTAGTTTACGCCATGGTGGTAAATTCACGGCCCAGGCGGTAACTTACCGCCTGGGTCGTAATGAGGCCCATTGGCAATTCATATGCGATTTTTGACAAGCTGTGTCTTATTCTTGCTTACTATCAGCCCAAGGTATATTATAGCTATAAAACAGGGAAGGTTTGTCTTATCATATCGGCAGGATTCGAATTTGCTCACCACTAATTTTACCACCATAACAAAATAGTGCTAAAATACCGCCAAATTACCACAATGCTAAGTTACCACCAAAATAAGGTAGTAGCCCCAAAGACAAACTTCTTACAATGTGCACTTACTGACAGCACACATACATTCTTAAATACCAATGCATATTTACACAAACACCCCCTCATATCCATGCACGCATGCACATATATAAACGTCACACAAAAACATACACACACATAAAAAAGTTTTCATTTCCTTACCTGTTTCTATCCAGACTCAACACGGCACCACTGTCTAACCTGCTATTTAGGCCTCTGGCTCCCATGCTCCACACAGACCTGAATCATGAAGCAGCGAGAGGGTCCTGGTTCATGGCATGCAAGGTTGAGCCGTAGAGTAACTTCTGCTACTCAGCCTTCATAGTGGCATCCGTATATGCTTACACAGGACTGCTTACTGTACATTTACAGAATTTGAGTGTGGCTTGTCCGGGCAAGCCCTACCCTGTCTACACCTCTGGTGGGACCTTTGGATGCACTCAACTTGAGGCAACCACATCTCACAAGTGAGCGCAGTAAGGCATCTTGGTGTTTTCTTTAAGATATATTGTGACTCTGCCATGTAGATATGTTTGCTTTTTTGCTGGCTTGGCGTCATTTACGTTGTGCCATTCTGACCATTTGAATCTGTTTACTCTTTGCTTTTCTTTAATAATCTGCCTTTGTGCCTCATCAGTCAGACTTTTTTTTTTAACAGCAATTGCTCATCTGCTTGATTATTGATCAATGTCTCCAAGGTGAAAAGACCCTCTTCATTTGTTAACAATTCTAGTGTGGATGGTCACAAGAAAATAGTTGTTTAATAATGTGTTGCTATGTAGTTATTTCCTCTTTATAATCCTTCTGTGAGTCCTCAGGGGAGTATGTTTTATAAAATAGTGAGACTTGGTGAGGTAATGTAGATCACTGGTGATGAGGGCATGAGTGAGAACATATACCAGGGTAGTGAGAGAAAGACACCACGACAGACATTATAACATAGATCAAGAGGCAATGGGTGTGGGTTTGTCAGATAATTGTGATAGTGTGGGGTGTGGGGTGGAAGATCATGGCTCATTTGGTTGCAAGCAGGTGGTGTTTGAGCTTTGTTTTGAATAAATTCCAAGGGTATGTAGCTTTGATGGATGGCATGGATGGAGGGATAGCATTGCAGTGAACTGTTGCAAGTATGAAGAAGGAACACCAGTGTGAGGATGCAAGAGTCGGTGATGGACAGGTAGATTGGTGAGCAATGCAGAGTTGAGGATACAAGATAGATTAGGGTGAAATGCAGACAGCAAAGTTGTGGGAGCAAGACTATGATTGGGTTGATAGGAAGGTTGCACACATTTAAATTTGTATTCACTTTTGTATCGGTTTTATACAAACAGTATATGTTGTTGTATGAATGTTAGGGTCATAGTTGCACTCCCAGAAAACTATATCCTATCAAAGTCTGCCAGAGTCCCTTAGTTAAAACATTTTGTTTTTATTAGTGAAATAACTTTAAAAAACATCACGTTGACACTTAATTATGAAATCAATAAATAATTGATGTATTCAAATCAGTGCAGATTACTGACAGAAAGCACACCCAATATACTAGTGCACCAGCCACTATGACTCCCGATGTAGGTATGCATAACTTCTAAAAGATTATTTTATTTTAAGAATGAAGCACATAAGGTTATCCATACACTTGACTGGTGTGGTTTTTGCACCTTTAAAGTGAGAACATTTGTGCATAGAGAACCAACCACATGATGATAGTAGGCATTAGATGTTGGCAAATTGAAGTTGGTTTGTGTTGTAAATGTGAGAGCGTTATTTACGGGCTTACTAGAGTAGAGGGGCATGCCAAGAAGTAGGCTTGTGCAAGAGTCTCAATAAAAGTTTGAGCAAAGAGGTGAGTGAGGTGAGGGCAGGCTCTTCTGATGTCATGGATGTTGAGTCTGGCCACAGAGACTGTGGTCATGTTGAACTGTTAAAGTTTCAGGTCACTGTGAAGGAGAACCAGGCTTGTGAGACATTGGAAATATGATACAAAGTTCTTGGGGGAAATAGATGGGCGGAGAAAGTATGTGGTTGGTGTGGGAGTGTTGAGAAATACATCCAATGCCTTGACGTGCATGGAAATACAAGCTCCGAAAGTCACTCTAAAGAACCGTAAGGTTATAAAGAAATCTGCCATATTCACTTAAAATTCCCCCTTGCAGGCACAAAACACACCCGTAACCATGCTTAAGTAAGCAGCATTCCTGATGCAGGGAGACCATATATATGAATATAATCTCATATCTCTGATTAAGATAGTAGTATTTAACATTAGTTAATAAACTAATAATGATAGCAAACTGAAGAAACGTGGATATAAATTGAACATACAGCACCAAAGTAGGCCTCGAGACAGGCTCAGCAATCCTTGAAGTTTAAAAGTCAACATGAAATTGGTTAATACAGGTAGGCAAACACATTCTCAAGCCTTGAATGTCAGCAGTGAGGTCATGTAAAAGCAACAAAGAAATAACAGACCCTCTAGTTAAGGGAACAACCCTGGAGATTGATTGGTTGGGACACATCAACCCAGCCACGTTCATAAGTTTGTCTTCAAAAGATATAAGTACATATAATAAATGATGTTCCTAGCCAGAACATTGTAATGCAGCAATACGAAGCTCACAATTTGGCATGGGTAGAAAACAATGAGCAAAGAAGAAGAATGCATGCCAAGAAGAATGATTGAGGAACAAACCTGCCTTCTGCAGGAAAACCCTCCCTGAGAAAGATCGAATAACTATGATATTAAGCACACAGGACAGCACTGAAAGTAGAATTAAATAGATTAGACATTATTGGCTTTCATGAAAATCTATGAACAAAGCTAATAGAACAACATGCAATACAATTTAGGAGTACATTCCGAATATTTTAAGTTTATTTCATTTATTTATGACATTTGTTACATGCCAAAACCTGGAGGTATCATAGCGTAGGTTACATGATTGCAGTGTCAAACTTAGGTTGCAGTGTCAAACTTATCTGGTGACAGAAGACAAAAAGAATACATAATAACAGCAGCTTAATTATCTGGTTACAAAGTCAGTTGTAATGCAGCGTGCATGGTGGAACATTTGTTTACATACAGGCATAAAGCTCGGGTACAGTGTGGTTACAGTTTGGACCCTGAATATGTCTTGATATGATTCAGCAGGTTAGAACGTATTAAATAACCTGGTTTTAATCCATCTTTTGAAACAGGAGTGGGAAGGCTCATTGATGATTTTCAGAGGGCGTGAGATCCAGATTCCTGCTACTGCTACAGGGAAGCCGCCCTGGAATTCTTGAATCGAGGGATGAAAAAATGTGCCCTTGAATCTGATCAAATGGCCTAGTTGATGTTTTTCGGGCGAGACATTTATTGAGGTAGCTAGGTGCCTCTTCGGTGATGCATTTGTGCGTGATTGTGAGGGATTTATGCATTATACTCGCTTGTATATGTAACCAGTGCACTTCTCTCCTGGTCTGTGTGATGCAGTCCCTTTTTTTATTCCAAGTGCTGCTCTTAGGACTTTCTTTTTTAACAGATGCAATTTAGCTAAATTATTCTTTGTGGTTCCTAGCAGGAGTATGTTGCAATACTTGAGAGTTTAAGGGCTCTTGCTAGGTTGATACAGCATTGCGGAGAAAGAAATTGTCGACTAAAGGCAATGAGTTTAGCCATGTAGGAGGTAGAAGAGGCGAGATAACAGATATGTTTATTCATGGTATGAGTGGAGTCTCAGTAAGCACCTACTGTTTTGATCTGTTTCAAAATTGTAATAGGAGTTCCATTGATGATAATGGTTATATTTGTGATATAGTTAGGGTGCAACATTTTTAGTCAAGCCGGGAAGGCTGTCATGAGGATCTCAGTCTTTTTGCCATTCAGGTACAGCCTGTTTGTGGCCATCCAGTTTTGAATGAGGGAGTACATTTTTATTTATGAGGGCAGAGACTTGCTCATGATCACTGGTGATAGGGATGAGGATCTGAGTATCATCTGCACAAATCGTACCGCGTCCATGTAGTTATGGTTAAGTTGGTGTTTCCATAGGAAGGACATTTTTTGGGTGGCTTATAACTTCGCTCCCTCTGGACGAATCCTCACCAAACTTTGCAAAAAAAGTATATGTCCCACTCTGAATATCTTTGCAAAGTGTGGAGAGGTTTGGTCCGGGGGGGCAAAGTTATAGGGGGGTTCCCAAAACCTTTGTTTTTTCCCATAGACATAATGGGAAAAAAAACTTTGCGCACGCCTACAGCCCAAACCGCTGGATGGATTTACACCAAATTTGTGGCAGGAGCGGGGGCTTGGTCCCGAAAGCGTGCTTTTGCAAATTTGGTGTAAATACGTCCAGTAGTTTTTTAAAAAATGACCAAAATGTAAGGCAAAAAAATTAGTGATATCTCCGTTCGCTCCGCGGGCGGTCTTCCCGGTTCGCTCTGCGGACAGTGCCCTGCTTGGCTGAGCGGCTTGTGTGATGTCTGCGGACATGCAACGTGTTCGCTGATTGGACGGCGTGGTGCGTAAAGCGCATCAGATTTTCTGTGGCGCCCGCCATCTTGCATTCGCCTAAGACCGCGGACAGTGCGGTGAAACTTGGATTAAAAATTGTATTTAGTGGAGTGTGTTGGTGTGTTAGAGTGTTTGGGGAGGGTGGGGGAGTATGAGATAGGTTCAATGTTCTGTTTTTTTTAATGTGCTAGACCCTTTTGTTGTGTTCAATTTGTCTGCGGACAACACGGCTGTTCTGAAATTTTCTATATAAACTAAATGGTGGGGTGTTACGAGGACGGAGTATGTGTCCGTTTTGTTCGCAAGCAAGCTAAAATTGAGCTAAGAGCACTCGCGGTGTCCTTAAATGTTTGTAAATAAACAAAATGGGTGTGTCCTGAGGACGCTGTCCGTATTGTACTCTGGCAAGTTGAATGTGTTCTGAGAACACTCACGTTGTCCTGAAATGCTCTTATTACTTACCAGTAATCTTCATTACTCCTAGTCCTACTCTTCCTCATCACAGTACTGACGACCCTCCTCACCCTCCCTGCGGGGAAGGTCCCATGCTCCAGCTTGTTAATATGAAACTGAGTGATGTGGATGTGGGGGAGGAGTTATAGGAATTTAAAGAAATAGAAGAAGGTCCTGTGTCAGAGGCAGGGGCCTCATGAAGTAAGTACTGGGACGAGGAAGAGTGGACGTGGAGGTAATGTTTGCAATTAAACAAAATGGGGGTGTTCTGAGAACGCCGTTCGTATTGTTCATTGTCAGGTTGAAAGTGTTCTAAGAACCCTCCTTATGTCCGTTGACATTACAATTTCCTATGGGCCTTCCCTGACTTTTTGTCCACTAAACAAACGATAAATCAGGCTGCTGTGTGCCGACATTATGTGATAATCCTATCACTTGCCCCATCGGCCTGACTGACCTGCTTTTGCGACACTGAATCATATCTCCCGCCCCTAAGCCTGACATTATCAAAGCATTCATATTCCCCATCTCTCCCCGTGACGTTACAGGGTGCGTAGCCAAACACGCCCAGTCGTCTCCAGTCCTACGCGACTTTACACAGAACCTGTAAAACAACACAGATCATTTCACAACACAGCGCACCACAATTCGGAATATGAAACTGTGATTTACAAGCAAACAGCAAGATTGTACTTTTTGTAAAGTACTTTTATTTGACAACAAATGTTTAGAGAATATTCAGCGATTTGTCTTTGCTGTTGATCCGCAAAAGTTCATCTTGAGTCACGCGTTGTTCCTTTGCGGTACACAGGGTGTTGGTTTATGATAAAAGAAGCACTATGGTCGCACTGATAATCGGAAGGCTGTTCCAACAACGAGGCATTAGACCACCATAATGGTTGGTATGTTGCTTCTAGCCGCTAGTACCGCGTAAGGGCATATTGGTCATTGTCCATTGTCCCATAAAATGGTGAGGGTCATGAAGTTGTTTAGGAGTAGCTGCACCTGGCAGTTAAAAAATCCGTCGGCCGGGGTCTGAAAATTGTGGCATTGACAGTAGGGAAGGATTTACCTGTTTTAAAAACATAAGTTAGTCTCACGAGCCGATCTTCATTAAAAATATTCATTTTATTTATAAGGGCGTGAAACTATTTGCTAGCGAGGATAGTGCAACGGAGTATGTTAATTTATTCCCACTAACCCACCCTCTCCCCTCTGCCTTTTTCAGAGCCGTCTGAGCGTCAGGGGACCACTTCGGCAGTGATAGTGTGCGGTACAAAACAATATGCCACATTGAACGAACAAGTACCACTTAACCGGGCTTTTACGCCACGCTATTGTTCTTATATTCCGGTATAAAATAATCTAAAGGGTTACTTACATTATATTGGCATTTTCCATTGTCTACGCGTAATGCAGTCCCTAAATACGACTCCGTCTGTGCCAACGATATTTCTCATAGTGATATAATATATAAAAGCGGTTTAGTTTCAGAAATTTCATCCTTATCGTCTCTTACGTTTTTGCACCCCTCCTTTAAAAGAAGTCTTTTGGCACGATCCCTATCTGTCAAGGTAAAAAAACAATAGAACCTTATAATGCGAGTCGTGGGCCACTCCGGCCGGTGAGCAAAAAATTGAAGCAGCTGACCTTCACTGTGAACAAGCATAAATTCTTACTCTGCAACATTCTGTGTAAAGCCATCCCTGAGAAATTGCTTTTTACACTCCAACTTTGTATGTTGTCTGCGTGCTAATGAAAAAAGTTTGTTAAACAGAGTTTATGGTTAAGTTGTGCTACTAAAAACCTATGAAATTCAGTAAAAAAACGTTGTTAAAGGGTCATTATGGTTCCAAGTAAAACCGAAAAACCCCTGAAATTCGCCAGTTATGGTAAGCTAAGCAACCATAACTCGCGCCACCACTGTGCACTGCTAAGCCTAACACCCAGGACATCAAAGATGACATCACAAATGTCATTGATGACATCACTGATGACATCACATGTGCATTTACCTTTCATGAAAAGTCTGTACAAGGGATTCTTAGTGTAATGTTAATAAAAAAGTGTCAACGATTATTGGAATAAATATCAAGTGCTAATCAGTGCATTAAGCTATGCATTGATATAAATAGCATTGTATTATGAACTTCAAACCAGTATACTAAGGTACTCATGTAGAAACATAGGCATTGTGTGCAGCATACATGATGGAGGTGCAATATTCATAAGCTTGCTATGTTGAATAGTGAAATGATAACTGTTTTCATATTAGAGTTTTGCGTACAGTGAAACTTGTGATAAGTAGGTAATAAAACCCACTTACTACATAATTGCATTATTATAGACAAATCACAAAGAGACAACACCACATACAAATATGAATATATACAAGGGAATTGAAGTAAGAAAAAGAAACAGCAACAGTAGCAGAAAGTGTTCATAACCTAACTGATTACCTTTATGCAGAGAAATGATTGCTCAGTTTCAAAGCTGTTACTTACCCTATCAATATATATCACATGATGTGTCTGGACCCTAAGGAAAATAGTGTGAGTACAACATATACAAATATGAGCATATACAGGGAAAGTACAGTAATAAAAAAAACATCAAAAGTATCAGAAAGTGCTGATAAATCTACTGATAATTTTAATGCACAAAAAGGATTGCTGTCTTTCAAGGTTGTGTCTTCCCCCATGTATATGTTTCATATGATATAACTGGACCATAAGGGAATTATTCTAAGAACATACTTGAAGGATAAGTCTACGAATATAGTAATTTACAATGTTTAGTTCCTGACTGTTACTGAAGAAAATCATGTGCCTAGATATGTCAGGAAAGGAAAAAAGGGGGAGTCACACATGTGTTTTTAGTTGCGCAACTTAACCATAACGTCCCGTTAACAACATTTTTTACTGAATTTCATAGTTTTTAGTAGCGCAACTTAACCATAACGTCCCGTTAACAAAGTTTTTTTACTGAATAAATATATATATATATATATATATATATGCAGAAGAATGTCATCAAAAAGATACAGGTAGGCAGATAAACAACACCTCCAACTTAATACCAAACTTGCCCAAGCACTCACGACCATTTACTAAGTTTAAAAATAAAATGTCTTTAATTAATCAAAAGTTGTGCAAAATGTTATAAAAAGCGTACATGGCAATACCTGGTCAGACCAGGCACAAGGAACCACTCACCCCAATGGGTGGAAAGACGCCACGCGTTCCGCTCGACTCGCGAGCTTCCTCATTCTTGTAGTTGTTCCCAACATGTGTATTCTGGTTTTTATAATGGCTCATGGGCTATGTCATGTGCTTCCCCCACCTGCTACTTCACGCGTCACTTGATGCACTACTACAATCTGGCTAAAAAAAAACTCTATGGTTCTACATGACGGAGAATCCGCCATCTTGGAATGGCTCAGGTCTAATGGACCTTGAGTGTAGATGTAGGGAGGTAAAATACTCGGGAATCCTTTATAAATTTAAATTCAGACTAGCGCGCGTGAATGACAAAGGCAGGGGGAGTCAGACATGTCCCATTGAGAGAACAGTATATATTAAAACTTTTGGGAACAACTACAAGCGTGGTCATGGGGGTAGGATGAGCCAATAGCACTAGGTATTGCATTGATTCTCATATATTTTAAAGGACGATGCCCAATCACAGGCTGTGTATTTTTTTAATAACCTCTAACATTTGTTGTCATTTCACTTCTGATAATTACTATAGATTCAACCAATTTCAGGGAACATGTTGAATGTCATTTTGATTTTTCCCCAGCCTAGGGTGTGTGTGTTTAATACACTTGTGTTTTTCTCACATCTCGTGCATTGGATTTGGGACTTGTCTTACAGGAGAAAGATGACTTGCAACTAATAATTCAGTTGTCAGACAGAGGTGAAAGACATTGGAGAGGTGTGCTGAGTTGACACTAGCAAGTTGCTTAAATCCGTAGGGTTCAAAGAGATCAATGGGAAGGCAGGAAGACTTGCACATGGAAAGGTTGGCAGACATTCTGAGTTGGTAGTGGATGAGATTATGCAAAGGGAACCTGTTGAAGCAAAGAATGGAAAAAGGGATGAAGGAGGCACTGGAATAGATGAGAGAGGGGCATATTGTCCCATATTTCAGTATTTTTGGTGGAGAAGTATGGAGCCAAGTTATCAATGGAGAACAGAGATTAAACCGAGAATTTGTCTGAGGGGAAAGAATGGCCTGGAGGATCACTGATAGATTGCAGGGCCACGCACCAAAGCTCTGTATGTGGTGAGGACAGTAGGAGATCACATTTGTACAAGCAGCATGAGATGTGACTCTTGTCTGTTGTTACTGAATATCTGTGGTGATCCTTGGTTGAGAGCACAGGCAAGATGGGATCAAGGGGTGAGCAGGGTAATGCTCACTCAAGGGTTAGGGAATGCAGGGTTAATTTTAGTAAAGGAGAGTTCTATGGTGTAGGCAACAGGAGCAGAACCTGAAGTGATGGTTTGTCTTGTTCAAGCTAGTGGATCATAAAGCTGTGCTTGAATTTGCTTCTGGTGATAAATGCAGGATTTGAAGGGAAAGGTACATCCATGTATAGTGATGGAGAAATGAATGCCTGAGTGACCAGAATGGAAGGAGTTACTAGTGAGAGCAGAGGAGAACAGGTTTCAATATAGGAATAGGTGGCCAAGATGGTAGCAGGGGTTGTGGGTTGGACGGTTGTGTAGGTTGAGCTGTCAGAGAGAGTGGATCAAAGTGGAAGCTGATGGACCTTAGTCATAATGGAGAGGTTGAGGTCATCCATTACGATGGCAAGGACATAAGTTGGTAGAGCATGTCAGAATAGCATAATCCCACTTCAAAACAGGGGCATAAGCTAGAAGAATGTCAAGGAAATGTGTAAGATCTGAAAAAAAAGAGGTTGTGGCAAAATGGAGAGTGACGTTCACAAAACCATTTGGTAGATTACATTCACAAGTTCTTTGTTTCCTTTCTTTTCATTTTGACACAATCAAATTTGCTGAATGCTATTGTTATAAGGTTATTTATGTCCTAAAAAGTCATGTGATGATTATTTGGGAAACTGACTCCCCAGAATGTGATGTCTAGAATATCCTTCTCTCAAACAGTATCTTTGAAGTGCTTTTGCACTTTCACTATTGGGAATTGAGAGAACACTGGACCTGCTAAGCATTCAAATTGTATTTATTTACAATTGGGAAATGTTTGGGATGCACAACTAAACTGGCTGTCGTTTATGTCAAACTGAACTGGCACTGCTCCTTCTTTGATTGAGGCAAACACTGTCAGGGTGGGATAAAGATTGTGGTGGTTCAATGAGCCTATTGTGAGGATACCAGACTCCCTATACCCTATAAGCTAAACACAGTCTCATGGATTGTGTCTTGTCTCAAACCCAACGTCTCAGAAATATAGAAACAAACCCCTTCTTACCTTATGTTCTACAGTCAGAAGGGTGTAGAATAAATTGAGAAAGCCCTTTGGCTTTGCTCACAATCAAATTAGCATTCCGTCTTAGTGATTGATAAATGCAAATATGTCAGAATGGGATAAACAATATGATGGCATCCGTATTAAGTGATTACTTGTCCCCCCAAGCAACTCTAAAATGCAATGCATGATCAAAGGGATAGCACACAGCCACTCACATTCACAGTTTCAGATAGATAGTGTCGAGCCACTTGTTTCTTGTGCTCACCGTTCCAGGGATATTGTGTGTTCCCAACATGCATCTTGCATTTTAAACACAGTTTCAAGTATATAGTGCTTAGCACCTTTCCTTTCAAACACAATCTCAGGGATTTACGACCCAGTTTAGTATTTGTAATCCCCCCATTGGAAGAGCGCTTTCCTCACTTCTCTCTTGCAACGCTTGCCCTTCTTCAGAAAACATATGAGGTCTAAATTCTTCCAAGGGATGTATTGCCAAGGTGACTTACATGGTGTAGAGTGCACTTTTCATTACTAAGAGACAGTGTGGCTAACACAAGTCATCAGCATTTAGTGGCAGGCAAACTTCGATGGGATACATAGTCTCCCTCTCACTTCAAAATTAGTTTGTTCCCAATTCACTTCTCTGGCATCTCTTGATGATCTAACTTTTAGAGATCTTGTTCCTGGACCAATAAACCCCAGGGATATAGAATCCTGCTCATTCTGCCACTTTCTCAGGAATATATCAACAAGCACACTTACACCATCACAGATATTCTCACCCTCCTGGGCCATATTCTTCTGTTCTGCTCTTTCTTGTTAGTGACTGGATATTCCTTGTCTATCTCTGTGTCTCCCTGTTCTCTCAGATATGATGGCTCCTCATCTCTCTGCTGCCTCTTAGCATTCATGAACATGTCATCTCTCCAGGCTACGTCAGATTCATCATGCCCCTCAGCTCTCTCGGTCCTCCCACCTTTTCATGACTCCTCCACTCTCTAGACCCTCAGCACTCTGGGAACCTGCAGCTTTGGCAGAATTATCAGATAACTCATACACTTGTATCATAACACTCAGCTATCATAGAACATTCTGATTTCACAGGTCCCACACTTCAGCTCTGGCAAGTGCCCCAGCTCTCTATCCATCCGAAGTCACTCTGCTCCTCTTTCTCAAGCTCTTCCAGCAATCAACTTCACTACTGCTTCTGTTCTCCCTAATGCTTTTGAAGATGGTTCTTATTTAGTGCCTGTACCAACAGAGGTGCCCCGATCTCTGGTTGCCTGTGGCAGTCATTGACACTGTGGCAGAGGTCTCATTGGCCATGAGATTCTGCAGTTCCGGACTTGGTAAGGAAAGCTTTATAAAGACTGGTGGCTTTTTCACATTGAGATCATATGCTTTGAGCATTGGTATTGTGGAGGTTGGGTTTCTTCCTTACTATTCTGCCTTGATGTTTCTGTGAAGGCAGGAGTGATGTTATGTGGGTTTGTATTCATGGTGTGTAAGGTAGGAATAACAATGACACAGAAGCTTGATAAAGGTTTCTTTATTTCAAGTCAAATATTTCAAGGTCTTCCTCCTCATACACTTTTCATTTGCAGCACCAACTGCTCAAGCGAACCAAGCATCCCATATATATATATATATATATATATATTTATATATATATATATATATATATATATATATATAGCTACTCCTCCTCCCGTGGCATCTAACCGTTCGGCCCTTAGAATGGTATATTCGGAAGGGATGACTAGTGTCAGTAGGGGACCAGATGCTGAATGTAGCCAAGTTTCTGTTACTACTATGAAATCTAGTTGTTGCTCCAAGATGAAGTCATAAGTGTCAATGGCATGCACTACTAGAGTATGAACATTTAATAATGCGCCTTTATGGAGCAAATTAGGTTGAGGGGGAGGCGAGGTAGAATCGGGGAGCGTGGTGTGTGGGCGGTGTTCAGTGGCTGCACCTTAGACTAGGAATTATGGTAGGTAGTGCAGTCGTAAGGCTGTGGCAGGAGTCTGCTTATTGGTCTGTGGCTTATGCTTCTATCAAAAAGTTAGATGAGGATGGGGAGGAGGGGGGTGTTCTGCTCTGAGTCCACTTGGGTGGACTTAGTTGTATATACATTCATACCTTTGCAAGAGCATGAAGCTTGCCAACATCCCTGCTCCCTGCTTATAACGTCAAAGACAGAAGTCAATGAAGTTATACCGAAGCCATGAGAAAGGAAGTGTTCAAGGGGAAGCAAGTTATGTTTCCAATGAGAAGTTGCAATGTTGAACTGTCGATGAACAAGGTCACAATGATGTTAAAAGTACTTTGGTGCCAACCGATGAATTCTTTAGAAATGGATGTAAAAGTTATAATTTTCATTGTCACACTGTCACATCTCACATAGGGATTGGTTAAAACCTATTAAGTCACTAACACCACAAATACTTCTCATTGAGCAGCCAATCAACAATTAAGTTTTGAGGATACAAATTATGGAGAGTTCCTTGCAATCAGCACCATGGGGAAAACGAGTATCTGATTGTCAATTAATAAACTGATGGTTCAGCATGGTCATGGGGGTAGGATGAGCCAATAGCACTAGGTATTGCATTGATTCTCATATATTTTAAAGGACGATGCCCAATCACAGGCTGTGTATTTTTTTAATAACCTCTAACATTTGTTGTCATTTCACTTCTGATATTTACTATAGATTCAGCCAATTTCAGGGAACATGTTGAATGTCATTTTGATTTTTCCACAGCCTAGGGTGTGTGTGTTTAATACACTTGTGTTTTTCTCACATCTCATGCATTGGATTTGGGACTTGTCTTACAGGAGAAAGATGACTTGCAACTAATAATTCAGTTGTAAGACAGAGGTGAAATACATTGGAGAGGTGTGCTGAGTTGACACTAGCAAGTTGCTTAAATCCGCAGGGTTCAAAGAGATCAATGGGAAGGCAGGAAGACTTGCACATGGAAAGGTTGGCAGATTCTGAGTTGGTAGTGGATGAGATTATGCAAAGGGAACCTGTTGAAGCAAAGAATGGAAAAAGGGATGAAGGAGGCACTGGAATAGATGAGAGAGGGGCATATTGTCCCATATTTCAGTATTTTTGGTGGAGAAGTATGGAGCTAAGTTATCAATGGAGAACACAGATTAAATGGAGAATTTGTCTGAGGGGAAAGAATGGCCTGGAGGATCACTGATAGATTGCAGGGCCACGCACCAAAGCTCTTTATGTGGTGAGGATAGTAGGAGATCACATTTGTACAAGCAGCATGAGATGTGACTCTTGTCCGTTGTTACTGAATATCTGTGGTGATCCTTGGTTGAGAGCACAGGCAAGATGGGATCAAGGGGTGAGCAGGGTACTGCTCACTTAAGGGTTAGGGAATGCAGGGTTCATTTTGGTAAAGGAGAGTTCTATGGTGTAGGCAATAGGAGCAGAACTTGAAGTGATTGTTTGTCTTGTTCAAGCTAGTGGATCATAAAGCTGTGCTTGAATTTGCTTCTGGCGATGAATGCAGGATTTGAAAGGAAAGGTACATCCATGTATAGTGATTTTCACCTATGTGAAAATTGAAAGTGAAGACTAAATAGTAGAAAACATTACATAAACAGGCACCACCCAGCAATCTCTGATAACATCAAAGAGAGATAAGAAATTCATGTGGGAAGAATAAGAAATTCTATCAGAATTGTGAAGTTCCAATCCGACTATTCTTGAAATAACAGTATATGTGAGATGAAATCCTATGAGTCTATGTGATTTTTTCTCTACTACACAAGAAATACTCTTTGTCCTAAATATGGCAATAACATCAAACAAAGATGATAGGGATAGCATCTAATATATTCTTTTGAAAAGGCTGAAACATATGAACATATGTAGACCATCCCTGTTGTTTGAAACAGCAAACCAAGATAAACTGAGACCCTAACAACAGTCTTTTAGAAAAAGAAAAAAGAAAACGTGACCAAAAAGACAAAAAAACTCTTCTTAAAAAAATCTTTGGAAAAATTGAATATATATAACAAATGTGTCACGTAATAATATCACTTGTTTCGTAACGTAAGTCAATAGAACTCATTTGAAATTAAAGTGTGTATCATTCAAAGACACACTAGTGATCTTAACTGCTTTTATGTTGTTGTTGAAATATGCTGAATAACATTTGCCATATGTGAAATGCATGGTGAACTCATGTAATCTATTTTCAGTTGTTGATAGAGAAAGTGTCACACCTGTTTTTTTGAAACACAGCTGATTGAGAAAGGGGTAGTCGTTCTGATTCATTTATTTTGCACATACACCGTCCCTATACGAGACCGACCCTCCCAGGATGAATCCTCACCAAACCTTGCAGTATATGGCCCACTCTGAATTTTATTGCAAAGTTTGGTGAGGTTTGGTCCCGGGGGGGGCAAGGTTATAGGGGGTGTCCCAAAATTTCTATTTTTCGCATAGAAATAATTTGAAAATTTTTTTCTCACGCCTACAGCCCAAACCGCTGGACAGATTTCCACCAAATTTGCGGCAGGAACAGCAGCTTAGTCCCGAAAGTGTGCTTTTGTTAATTTGGTGTAAATGCGTCCAGTATTTTTTTTAAATGACCAAAACATAAGGCAAAAAAATTTGTGATTTCCATGTCCACTCCGTGGACACATTTCCCAGTTCGCTCCGTGGACAGGACATAGATGCGGTTAATCAGCTTGCGTCATGTCCACAGACACGCACTTTTTTTGCCAATTGGCTGAAGTGAGGCATGTGGTGCGTCACATTGTTTCGATGCGCCCGCCATCTTGGATCCGCAGCAGCGAACAAAGGCAAAATGCAATTTTGGGGAGTGTGTTGGTGTGTAGGAGTGCTTGGGGAGGGTTGGGAGTAAGAGATGGGTCAAATACTATATTTGTTTAGGTGGCAGGTGCCCCTGATGTGTTCGCCATGTCTGCGGTCATTGCGGCTGTCCGCGGACATAATAAATGGACTGCTATCTATTTTATTTTAGTATGATGTTGGTTTTGGGTTGTTAGAACATTGATTGTAATTAATATCCCCGTTAAGCAGCCCACATACCACAGTCAACATTTTTCATAGCATAGGTGTGTTATGCTGCAATGGTTGTGGCCCAAAACTCTAGGACCTGGCCACAAGCACCACAGCATAACACACCAATAGAATCAAACACCCATCAAAATCCACAACCGAAAAGTTTGTGTACTGTTTCATTTGTAGAGTTTGTATGTAAAGCTTTGGCGAGGCTATGCAGTTAAGACTGTAGAGTTTGTTACAAGGACTGCGGCATAAGATACTAATGGAAGTAAACATTTTGGATTGTGGTGTATGGTTAATATAATGGTGTTATTATGTTTTTCATACCCTCATCCACTGCTATGTATGACAATTGAGTTTGTTTGCTTTTGTTTATATGCATTTTCATTAAAGTATGTTTCTGTGCTCGTGGTGTGACTCCATTCACCGCCACAGATTTTTAAGAATCTATTTTTGTTCATATTCCTTTCATTGAGAAGTCTTTTTTGTAGTTTAGTAGTTAGTCTTGTTAGTGGTTTCATACTTTTTTTAAAACTAAAATAAATAACTTCCTTTTGAGAAGGATTGCACTGACTATGAGAGCTTCTAGGATTAATTTTCTATGGTAGGTTTTAAGGGTCATGCATGATTTCTCTCCTGTTTTTATAAGGTTCTCAAGGACTCTGTGGTGGACCATTTCTTGTAAAATATTTTTTTTGGTATGTTTACTTGCCACTACATTACGATTTATAGGTGCAGCATTAGCGGTAGTAGTAGCTGAAGTTTTGTTAATCACTTTATATTTCATTTTGCATTTTGAGAGAGGAGCCAATGTTTCTGTACTGTAAGCTTGTATTGTTTCGCTTAGTGACTGTATTAGCTGTTTTGTTTTAACTTTTTGTATAAATTCTGCTAGAAGGGGATGCTTACGTTGGACACTTTTATTTTAATTTGCTCTACTTCTGGGTTGCTTCATACGGAGTGTTTTCTTGATAGGCATTCTTTGGGGTCTGTTGGAGAAAGAAAGAAAGTGTGGTTGGGCTGTTGTGCAGTGTATGCATGCTTTGTGCATGAGTGTCTGAGCATGATGGTAAGGATGTTTGTGGAAGTGTGTGATTGTGCAATGGGCAGCTACATCAAGTTGGAAAGGCTATTCTTGTATCTTGTATTTGTGTGTTACTATACTGGGCTTCAGATGACAATACAAAGTATGCAGCTCGTGAGGGGAAGCACTATTACTACATCTAATGGTAGAAGGTTAATACACTTGTTTGTTCTACAATACTAAAATGTTAATGTGTTTGAGTAACAGTTAGAATATTATGTTAGTACTGTACTTACTTTTTTGTATGGAAAGAGTAGGTTTCTTCTAAGATTATGTTCCTACTTCAGACGCTGCTGCTTTTCAGGAGAGTGCTCTTCACTGCAAATGCAAAATAAAGAAGTTAGTGAATATGTGTGTTTATAGCACTTTTGTTAATGTAGGCATTGATGTTTTTGGTTATTGTAGTAGTAGTAGTGTTTACTTATAACTGAGCATGCTATGTACATGCACTTTCCTTTGCCTATTTGCATCCTGTATATTGTACTTAGAATCTGTTAGTTGGAGATGTTTTACAAATGAGTATAATAGTATAATAGTAAATGTGTAGGGCACACTTTTTTAAGGCTATGTTATTGGATGTTAAGAGATAGAAGAAATAATCATATGCATTTTTTGCTATTTTTACCGGGTTAAATGGCAGAGACTGTACAGAAAAGCATGCAATGTATGCATTTGCGAAGGTGTGGGAAATAAAGCAGAAGGATTTGATATACAGGCAGTGGTGTTGTTTCAGCACTGTGCCTGGTTTCAATGTGCAGGGAATTGTACACGTTTGTGGAGATATGGGCAGGGTGAGCAGTCCTCATGTAGTTGTTTTTCACTGTGGTGCTTTGCATTTGGGCTACGTCAGTGCCCCTACTTTGTTGGCAGATTTGGAACACTTGCTTCAGGCAGTAATGAAAATACTTCAAAATGCCAAGGTAATATTGTATGGTTTAGTACCTAGGACAATATGGGACAACAGTTCTGTTTTTTGTCCTCAGCAAAATATTGCTAGGTGTGGAATCAACCGAGGCATGTTTGCTTTCATGCTTAGAGCTGGTATGTTCTTTTGTAATAATGAGAACATTGATTCTGGTAATGTTGTTTGTTTTAAAGAAGATGGAATGTCTTTATATTTTATGGGAAATGCCATGCTGTTTTGGAACAAAAGGGTTGCTTTGGAGAAGCGAATGTGAAGATTTTTGGAGGAAAATATGACAAAAAATACAAAATAAAAGTTGTTTTTGAAGCATCTGAAAAAAAACAGAAAAGGCTCTTTTCAGAGCCAACCTAAAAGGGGAAATGGGGCACAGTATTTAAATTTTCATTCCCCACGCTCAGATTTTTCGATGTGTGGACAGCGCGTATTACATACAGGGATTCTGGGGTTGAGAGACATGCAAATGAGACTGAGCAGAGCAAGGGATTGGTCAATAAGGTTTACTGGGTGTGTTGTGTAAAGAGAGAGTTTGTCAGAATGTCTTTTTCCTGAGAGAAGAGCAGATAGCTATGTCTGTGTGTTTCATAAAGCAGATTGTTTGGATTTTGGGAGATTCGTGGATACATTGGTTGGAGGTGCATGCAGATCGCTGTGGAGTGGCTGCACATCTTGGATTCCCTCATGTGGAAGTGCACTTGCATGGAGTGCGTGGAATTAAGTGGCTGGATTTGGCACCTCTCTGTGCTACTTTGGTGACACAGCGTCATCCAGACATTATTATTATTCATTGTGGAGGGAACAGTTTAGGACATGTGTCTGGAATCTCTTTGCAATCTGCAATGAAGGAAGGACTTGGGAAAGTCAAGGACATGTATCCAAACCCCAGAGTATTTTTTTTCCCGTATTGCGCAGACAAATGTGGCTGTGTTCTTTTTCCAATGTTAACAAGGCTGTCTGTACATTTTTGAGAGATGTTGGTATGTCCTCTTTTCAGAATGAAAACATTCTGTTTCGTAGTACACACATTTTTCGCAGCAATGGAGTACATATTCCTTATGCCGGTAATCAGATTTTTTGCGAAATATACAAAATGCATTGCAACCTTTTTTGGAATTACAGCAATCCATTTTGCAGTAGGTGTTGACCATTTGAAGTTTTTGAAACACAAAAAACACCACAAAAAGGTTCTTTTCAGAGCCACCACTTCCTCTCATAAAATATTGCAATGGTTCTGATAGGGTAGCACCCCCAAAAAAGTAAATGTCCATGGACTTTTAAAAAAATGCACTAGGCCCTGCACTATTTATTTGTCACTTCTATTTTTAAACTGTGAAAGGCAGCTCTGAAAAGTTTTTGTTGTTTTATATAAACAAATGTGTTTTTTTTAAACATGACACACAAGGAAAGGAGGGGAAAGGAGGGTAAGGAAGGGACACCAACCACGGGGATAAGAAAGGACAGGTGGAGAGAGGAAGTTGTAGGGTGTGCCTTATTGAGGTAGGTTGCAGACCTACTCATGTTCCTTGACCACAGTCTCGAAAGCACTCCAAAGGTTCTCCCCCCTGCAGAGTACTGCGTCGCACTACATGCACAATATTGTGACCCTCGAAAGGTAAGTGTCAACAGACCCTCGAAAGGTAAGTGTCAACAGCATCATGAATGGTGGAGGAATGCTCTGTCCCACAGGAGTAGAAACGGAGGATGCTGCAGAGGAACTCAACCAACTATGTTTATCGTATGGTACAACCTTACAAATAGCCCCACCGTGGAACAACCTTAGATGTCACTTCATTGATGTTGTACCATAGTTATATGAACCAGGCTTGCCACGACATGTGGCACTGAGTGCAGATCACCTTGTTTGCATGAGCTTTTGGCAGTCCATCAACAGTGGTAAATAACCGCCACACCCAAGGTTGACAATGAGTGCTGGTAGTAGGTACTTCCGCTACCTCATTCTCTTCATCCTCTTCATCCGTCACCTCTGCATCCTCACGTCTGTTCCCCTCTGCAGGCCCTTGGGGATGTGGTGATTGTGGAGGGGGTGGGGGTGCTGATGCTGAGGCAGTAGCAGCAGAAGCAATTTGGGATGCCATCTGGAAGGATAATAACAAACAAGCAGGAACCAGGAACCAAGAACAGCAACCTGCACAATTGTTCTGTTGTAAAACCAAAAGCAGAATGAGGAGCAGCTCTGGGGTGTGGCCTTTTATAGGGGTGCAGGTGCATGCTCTGGGAATAACTGCGCCATCTGGGGATGGATCGTGCACAAAGATCATACGCTCAAAAAGTTCCAAAAAATATGTAGATCGACAGGGACATTGTCTGGGACATTTGCAGTGGTGAACTTTTACTGTAAAATAACTTGGATTGCTCAAAAAGCACTTTTTAAAAGTTTGGGGGCCCAGACAGTGTCCGCAAATAAAGACACACGCTCAGCGTGGGTGCGGTCACATGATGACATTGCAGACACGTTTGTGAATGGGACGGCTGTCCGCAGGACACCAAATGCATGGGGACAGGTGTGCGCGTGGGTGTTCTATGGACAGTGCTCAGGTCCACAAACTAATTAAAAGTGTGACACATGTGCGGCGGACAGGTATGGACAGGCGCGATGTTCGTAGGACCCAAGGGTGTGGTGCACATGTTCACGGGTGTTCTACGAACAGTGTTGAAGTCCCCAAATAAAATAAATGTGCATCAAAACTTTGTGGACAGGTGGACGGGATATGTGTTCTACGGATATATTTATTCTGTTTGTGGACATTACGAACAGGGGGGGTGTTCTTAGGACACCCTAATATGAATAGCTATGGACATGCGGACGGATTTGGAGTCCTGCGGACACCCTCATTTAACTACGGACAGTACAAACAGGTTTAGTATTCTTAGGACACCCCCATTTTGGTTAATTGCGGACAGGCAGACATCTTGTGTGTTCTAAGGACACCGCCATTTTAATTACAAACAGTATGAAGAGGTATATTGTACTTAGGAAACCCTTATTTTGGTTAATTGTAGAGATAACGGACACTTGCGCTGTCCATGGACACCCTAAATGTCTTTATGTCTTTAAAAAAAAAATAAGACACATGCATATACTAAGAACACACTTACATTTTTTTATTGTATAACAGTATAAAAATTACGAAAGAGAGGGGGAAGCAGAAACTGTAACAAATACAGGGGAATTAGGGGTTTGGACTTGATGTATGGGAGGGGATGAAGGGATGGAAGTCTCATAGTAATGTTTTTCCTGCTGGGGAGGGTTTGGGGATAGTTGGCAGGGACATGGAGACAGTGATATTTAATGTTTTCTTTAACGTGGTCCTCAATAAACTGTTTTAGAAGATTGACATTTTTCATTAATATATCCATTCTTAGTTCCATTAATTTCAGAGGATCTTCTAATGTCTCTCTTGGTATATTATATTTATTGTCTATATGGTCTGTTAAAAAAATGTGTTAAGTACACATAAAGTAATGGTTATTAATTGGCTTTTATAGAGAAATATTGTTTACCATTAGTATCACTGTCTTCACTCATTTCATCTTGTGGGAAATTTTCTTCCAGCCATGCCAAAGTAATGGACATTTCTGTATAAAAAAAAATATATATATATTAGCTTTAGTGAACCTAATACAGAAAATGTATAAATATATGAAATAAATGTAGTGTACTTACTAGTTTCTTACAAACTTTTGGTGTTACTGCTGTGTAGGTATGCTCTTGCTTTTTGCTGTGCAGTTTCTGTGAGGTAATTCTGTTGGAGGCATATTTTTTTTTTGTTGGTATAATGCATTATATTGCAAACGCTCTTTCAGTGGATGTTTGGTGTCTTACATAGGCAGTTTCCACTTCTTATTTATTATTAAATGTAATGTATTTATGTGGTGCTTTTTGAACATGTTCAGTGTTTTTATTGTATGATACAATAATGTAAGATACCCCCTGAGTTTTTGCATAGTGTTGATGGTGACCGCGTCTGTCCGCGGACATGCGCATGGACCGCGGACATCAAAATCACCAGCGGGGCAGAGGGTTCAGTATTTTCTATGTTATATGTAGGTAAGCTAAGGGAATCCTAGTAAACATTTATCAAATTTATATTATATATATCTATATTCAGTAAAAAAAAATTTGGTAAAGGGATGTTATGGTTAAGTTTCCCCACTAAAAACCGATGAAATTCAGTGAAAAAACCTTTGTTAAAGGGACGTTATGGTTAAGTTGCGCTACTAAAAACCCATGGAATTCAGTGAAAAAAACTTTGTTAAAGGGACATTATGGTTTCAAGTAAAACCAAAAAACCCTTGACTGACACCCAGGACATCAAAGATGACATCACAAATATCATTGATGACATCACTGATGACATAACATGTGCATTTACTTTTCATGAAAAGTGTACAAGGGATACTTATAGTAATGTTGATAAAAAAGTGTGAAGGATTATTGAAATAAATATCATGAGGTACGCAGTGCATTAAGTAATGCATTGATACGAATACCATTCTATCATCAGGTTCTTTACAGTATACTAAGCTACTCATGTAGAAACATAGGTATTGTGTCCAACATAAATGATGGATGTGCAATATTATTAATCTTACCATTTTGAATAGTAAAATGATAAATGCTTTCTTATTACAGTTTTGCCTATTGTGAATCATTTAATAACTAGCTAATAAAACCCACTTACTACATAATTGCATTATTCGAAACAAAACACATATAAATATGAGCATATACAGGGAAAATTAAGTCAATAACAGTATTATCATCCAATCTTCATACCCTAACTGACTAACTTTATACACAGAAATTATTGCTCTGCTTCAAAGCTACTAATTTGCTATGTATAACTATCATATAATGTGACTGGACCCTAACGAAAGGAGTGTGCTTATAATGTATGCAAATATTAGCATATCCAGGAAAGTAAAGGAATAAAAAAAAGAAGAATTATAAGAATGTGTTCATAACCTTACTAATTATCTTCATACATAGAAAGCATTGCTGTTTTCCAAATCTGTATTTCCCCTATATATATATATGTTTCATATACTGTGAGTGAACCCCAAGTGAATTACTGTAAGAATATATTTGAAGTATAAGTCTACAAATATATTACGTTTTGAATGTTTAGTTCCTGACTGTTTCTGGCCTAGATAGTAGTAAAGGAAAAAAGAGGTAGCGAGATATGTGATGTCATCATTGATGTCATCAATGACATTTGTGATGTCATCTTTGATGTCCTGGGTGTTGGTCTTATCAGTGCACGGTGGTGGCACGAGTTTTGGTTGCTTAGATTACCATAAATGGCGAATTTCAAGGGTTTTTCTGTTTTATTTGGAACCATAACGTCCCTTTAACAAGGTTGCTTTCACTGAATTTCATAGGTTTTTAGTAGAGCAACTTAACCATAACGTCCTTTCAGCAACGTTTTTTTCACTGAATATATATACATACTTAGTGGGTTCGCAGGTGGAACTTTAGCTCTCTCATAAATAGGTACAAATCATGCATGGAATGTCAAACTGAATGTGCACCTGCAAACCCAGCTCATCTAAAAGTAAATAAACAACTGAAAATAAACACATGCACATGCTTAAATGACATCAACATAACATGGTGCCTCTTCCTGACCATATTCCCAGCTAATTTTGATTTGTCATGCCTTGATGTTTTGGAGAGCATTGTAAGTTGTGTTGTTTGCAAACATTACTGCTAATGCCGAGGGATGTGTTTGTCAATTGGATTGCCAATGTAAATAAGGGGTGGTACTGTTATTTAATGAGGGAAGTACAGTAATGTAGTTATCCTGAGAGCTTACTGTATCTTGTTTTATTTTGAATATTTTCCCCAGGGAACAAGGGGGTGATCCTACTGAAATTGAAAGAGTGTCTCCATGCCGAACAGTGGTGTTTGAGAGGGAGTTGCAGGGATGTTTTTCTCCTGATGCCTGACTGTGTCCTGGAGTATCTTAACACTCATCTCCTGGGAAAATTGAAGGTAGTTCCATTAAAAGAGCCACAGATTTACAAATACCTTACCTCTCTACCTTTAACCTTGCCAGGTCGAGGCTAAGTCAAGAGGAAGGAGGACTCAGGGATGGGCTGAGGACACTGGGCCTCATTACGAGCTCACCAGTCAGGATACAACAGTAACGTTAAGCTTACCGGTCCCATTGTATCCGGGCCGGTGAACTCTGAGTTGTGCTCGTGGGTGCCTTTCATTCCGCTAGGTCTGACCTGGCATCCGGCTTCCCCATTCCCATTGAGCCATAAGGGGCTCAAATGGGAATGGGGAAGATTGTTTTCTGGCTCCCGGGAATGGCCAAATACTGGGTCCGGCAAGGCCGTAATAACTTGGTAATTGCCAATTTCTGTGCAGTGGAAAAAATGCATCTCCGGTTTGACAGGCGCGGCTACCGCCAGGGTTGTAATGAGGCCAAATGACTCTGTCACAGGTTGCATGTATAAAGTAAAGTTACTTCTGCTGATTTGGTTTGTTGCGCTTGGAATTCATTTATATTACTAATACTAATATACATTCTCTGAGTGGTTGTTTTGTATTTGTATTTGTATTTGTATTTAGTTAGTTTATATAGCATTTTACTCCAAAACGCTGCACATTTTAACAACAGAATACATGTAACAATTAACATTATAACAGTAACAGTAGAAGCAATTTACACTTGTGAATCAGACCAACAAAACAGTAAGTAGAGCAAATAAACTGAAGGGAAGAGGGAGAGTAGTGCCGAGGACTGAGAGGGAGAGGGAGGGGTGGGGAGGAGGAGGAAGAGGGAAACTGATTGGGAAAAAGGTGAGAATGGGGAGGAGCGGGGCAGGGGAGGGAGATGATCATGGTAAAAAGGAAAGGAGGGAGGGGCAAAAAGGGAGAGGGGTTTCATGGCAGGGAATGGAGGAGGAGAGATTTAAGGGATGTACGGAATGAAGAAAAGGAAGAAGTAGAGCGGAATGAGAGAGGTAAGGAGCTCCAGTGCAGGGGGGCTAGGAGCTGGAAGGAGCGGAAGTGGGATGTGGCACAAGGGGAAGGAGGAACAGTGAGAAGGAAGTGGTCGGCAGAGCGAAGGGAGCAGGAGGGAGTGTAGAAAGAGCGGAGGGCAGAGAGATAAGGGGGGGCAAGACCATGGAGAGATTTAAAGACTAAGCGGAGAAAATGAAATTTAAGTTGTGAGTGAAAGGGAAGCCAGCAAGGGAGGAAATGGAAGCAGAGATGGAGTCACGGGAGGAGAGGAGACAGAAGGTATGGACGGCAGAATGGTAGATAGATTTAAGGGGGGCGAGATGAGAGGTAGGTAGTCAAAACAGTAAGGAGGAGCAGTAGAAGAGGTGAGAGAAGATAAGGGAGGAGATTACAAGTTTAGTAGCATGGAAAGTGAGAGAGGGGCTTGTTTTGGTGCTAAGAAAGTCAGGGGTGGCAATTGACTACTGCATGATATTGATGCGTTCCCCTAGTCCTCATAGGTATTTAAAGGAGAGTACTTAATGCTGCTTCCATCATGACATGTGCACATTGATCTGCTTTATTTAATTTTTCTTGAAAGATGAATATGTTTACTAGCAGCTCACTAGGGAGAGGATAGCAAAATCCATGCAAATATGTCTCTATTTGAATGACAGTAATTCTTTTATGCTGGGTAGCAGGTGTAAGTGGATCTAGGTCACCTGGCCTAAGCCCCGCCCACCTGGTGCCTTCCTGGTTGCCTCTCTTTTTCAACACTTAGCAAGCCCCGCCCACCTGGTGCCTCCCTGCTTGCCGCTCTTTTCCCTACTTAAGGAGTCCTCCAGTCTCTTTTCCTTTGCAGCTGGGGAGCAGGTGTAAGTGGATCTAGGTCACCTGAGCTAAGCACTGCCCACCTTTTTAGCCATGCCTCTTCCTTCCTGCTCTAAACTCTTAGATCAAGGGTGTCCCTCGCCCGGACATTCAAAGTGAAGGGCAGTCAAAGAAAAGGGCAATTCCTGTTTGGACCTGTTCGGACCAGGAGGATCCAGCGTCTGATCCCCTGCTAAAACAGCAGGTAAGCATGCACCAACATGTGTTTACACCCTCTGTCCCCACAGGCCATCTCCACCACCTCTGGTCACCCCATGTTGTTCCCTTGTGCCCCCCTCCCCTTCCCGCACACAGGAGTCTGTCCTGATACATTCTGGTTTCACCATCACCGTCTTGTGGCCAATGCTGGATTTTACTTTTATGGACTTCATTGATTCACTGTACCTCCCCCTTTCTCAACTCTCATGCTGGACTTCCTTGCATCTTGTCTCATGGTAGCCCTGAACCATGCTGTTCCCATCTTCATCTTGTATCCTGGCTTGCAACATTATCTGTTACAACTAACTTCTGCAACTGTATTCACTCTCCCCTCTTGCTTCTCCACTCTTTTTGACTGCTCACTCTCTGTTCTCTCCTCCCATCTCCTATCCCCTTTCCTATCTCCTCCCCTTTCTTTCTTCTATGCACTTACTCTATCAGAATTGTCCCTGGACCCAGTATTAAAGCAACCTCGTCTGTCGCTCCACCAACCCCTTACTTTCCCCCCTCCAACACTATATGAAATGTTGTCGGGCCTAGTACTATAGTCGGTGCGTTTGTTCCTCCCCTCCCTTTCTGCACCCCTCTCTCTCACCTTTTATTTTTCTCTGGCTCTACTAGAAAAGGAATGTCGTCAGGCCTAGTATGGTAGTCACCTGTCTGTTTCCATTTCCTTCCCACTCTCTCCCTCACTTCCTTATCTATATCTTAGCTCTTGCACTATTTGAAATGTCATCAGGCTGAATACGATAGTTAATTTCACATCCTTACTGTTCATGGCCTGTAAGAATGTTATTGTTTTTTCCTTTGTTCCCTCCCTTGCCTTGAAGCGCTTTGAAACACATTGGGCCTCATTACACGTTATGCCCTCTGAGGGCTCAAATGGGAATGGGGAATGGTTCCCGGAATGGGGACTTACCGTGTCCTCCAGGGTCAGAATGACCCGTTAATCCCTATTCCGGGAACACGGACCCGGAATGCAGTAATGGGGTAGCCATGGCGCAAATAGCGCCATGGCTACCACCTACCGTGTAATGAGGTCCAAGGTGTCTTGGTTTACATGAACTAATTCCATGGTGTTGTTTTGCCAGACAATGTTATCAGACGCTGGAGTTCATTTTTGCAGAGAAAAAGACACGTATTTAAACATGACTACAGGTAAAAGCATAGAACAATGTGTTTTGCTTGGGAGCAGGACGGGTAAATAGAATGGACAATGTAATGTATTTGTTCCCTCCTTTTACACATGAGCATAAAGCTATTGCTAGTGTTTCTGAATATGACATTGTTTATTCTATCACATTTGTGTATAGCCCTTGCTGCTTTTGTGATCTTGTAGCTCGAAGAATTCAATTTTCCTAAATAGCCATAATGGATCTGGAGTGAGACCATTTTGGGGTCAGCGCCATGACAAATTGCGTGGTTCTATTTGTCATATGATGACTATACTTGGGAAAGAGAGACTGCATATAACACATTTGATCAGAATGCCTTGGTATAAGAGGCATCTGGGCATATTTGTCATTCCTTGTCATTTAAAAAATGCCTGGGTATTTGAAACTCCACGCTGCCTATTGTGATACATCTGGTGAGGATGTACTCTGCATTTATTGGTTGAAGATGGGTAAAATTCTGCACGTAAATTATATATATATACATATATTTGGAAAATTAAGGTTAAACTAACAAAAACCTAAAGTCTACACACATCAGAAATAATACAGTTAAGGTAATAATACATAACACACTTTATAAATACATTAAACGCATATTATATTCAAATCAAATATCATGGTAACCTTAACTCACCCTATTTTTGTTTTTGCACTAAAATGGTTTATTTTCACAGTAATGTAATGTGTTAATGTGAATATGGTTTGTTTTTCATAAAAATGTTGGACACGTATTTATTTATGTTTTTAATGTGCGTTACATTTGTGCTATTTTTGTTAGTATTTACTGTTTGCATTGTTTACTGCATTTAATTTAGCACACATATTAAATGTTTGCATTGTTAATGCCCAGTGTAATGACTATGCATGTGTATATATTAAAGTTAATTGTAGAAGTAAATGTTACAACGCTTACACTGTATATGATATTTTAATATGTTATTCGTTTTGTGTATGTTTTATTTTTATAGAGTTATGTTTATTGTTTAATACATTTTAAGTATTTACAATGAGAACATACCTTGTTAATAAATGTTTCTATTTGTATTTGCATTAATTTATAACATTATGTTTTAATTGATATTATTGTATATGTAGGTTATAAGATTTGGATGCTCATGTATATCGTGTTATTGTAGTTGTATTTTAGACAAGACGCTAATACATCAAGTAAATTGTGTTTTAAAAGTGCACACAGGGCAACAGGGAGGGAACATGGGATGAAAAGAAAAGATAACAGTGAATGATAGAGGCAGACCTACTAGGCCTTGTGAGCATTCAGAACGTGCAAGTGCAGAGAGCAGGTGTTGTAGGAGCACATGTTGTAGGAACATTTGTGCGGTAGGTGTATGTCATAACAATGTGTGTGGTAGGAGTGTGTGTCATAGAAGTATGCATTGTAGAAGCACATATCCTAGGATCATGTGTCATATGTGCATGTGCCATAGGTGCATATAAGAGCATATTGCATACATCCACATGTTATGTGTAGTAGGTGCATGTGAAGTGGGAGTATGTCTTGTAAGCGTGTGTGTTGTAGGACCATTTGTTGTAGGGTTGCATGTCATAGTAGTGCAAGTCATAGACGCATGTGTTGTAGGATTGTGTGTGTGTAGTTGGAACTTGAGTAGTAGCTGCACATTTCATGGGGGCACATGTTGTAGGAGTGTGTGTTGTAGGTGTTTATGTCATAAGAATGTGTTGTAAATTAGTGTAGTAATTGTGTATCATAAGAGTGTGTGCCGTACAAGTGTGTGTTATAAACGTGTATGTGGTTGGAGCATGTGCGGTAAGAACATGTGTCATGCATTCACATATTATCTGTAGTAGATGCAGGCGTGGTAGCGTATTATGGAAACATATATTTTATGATGAGTGTATGTATAAGGAACATGTGTTACAGAGATACGTGTCGTAGTGGCACATGTAGAAGTGTGTGTCATTAGAGTGTTTGTCATAACAGTGTGGGTGGTATGAGTGTGTGTGGTAGGTGCATGTGTGGTAGGAGCATGTGTTGTAGATGCATGTGTGACATAGGTGCATGTGTTGTAGGTGCCGGTGTCTTAGGTGCATGTGAGAGCATGTGTTGTATGTCCACATGTTATGTGCAGTATGCACATATGTAGTAGGAGCCCATGTAATAGGAACATGTATGGTAGGACTGTGTGTTGTAGGAGTGCTTGTTATAGCAGCACAAGTCACAAGAGCATGTTTCAATGGAGTATAGGAATGTGTGTCATTAGAGTGTGAGTTGTAAGAATGTGCTGTAATTGTGTGTCATAAGGGTGTGTGTTGTAGGAGCATGTGTCATAGAAGTGTGTCGCAGAACCATGTGTCATAGGAGCATGTATCACAGGAGCAGGTATCGTGGGTGCATGTCCCGAAGGTGCACCCTTTGTGTACAGTTTGTCTGAAAAGTGTACATTTATTCCATCCCCATAAAAATGACATCAAAGTCCACTCATATGTTCTGTGAACAGTTGGTATTGAAAGTGTACATTTATTACATAACCTTGAAACTCACATTAAAGTCAGCTGATACTTGCATTTAATGTGAGTTTTTAGGAGATATTGATTGTGTGTAATGTACATATTGTAAAACTCATTCGCTGTTTGGAAAGTTTGCATTTAAATGGTACATGTATTCCATCAGCTTAAAACTCCCATTATAGTCAGCTGAGAATTGATTTTAATGTGAGTTTTTAGGAGATGTTAATTGTGCAATGTAAGTATTGACAACCTCACATGCTCTGATGGCAGTTTTGATTGAAAATTTACATTTATTCCACCAACTTAAAACTGACATCAATGACTTGCCTTTGATGTATGTTTTTAGGAGATTTTAATGTTCTAATATACCATGTGTTAAACTCCTATACTGTGCATACGTGATTGCAGAACATGTTTAGGTACCTCTGTGGTGTGCATATCGTAGGACTACATCGTAAGAGTGTTTATTGTAAGAGTGTGTGTGGTAGTAGCATGTGTGGTAGGACTGTGTGTGGTAAGAGCATGTGTGGTTGGAGTGTGTGTGGCAGTGACGTGTGTCACAGGCAAATGTATGGCATAGGCACATGTGTCTTAGGTGGATGTGTTTTAGGTGCATGTGAGAGCATGTGTCATACATCCTCATCTTATGTGCATAAGATGCATGTGCAGAAGGTATGTGCGCCAAAGGAACATGTATGATAGAAGTGCATTTTTTATAAGCATTTGTTATAACAGCACTTGTTGTTATGTCCCATGTCATAAGAGCACATTGTAGAGGAGCATGTGGATGCCTCTTCTCTAATCCCTGCCCGCTAACCACCATCTTATTGAACTGGCAGACGAAGAGCTACAATTGGGAACCCATACATGAGTTTATGCGACTTGTCCATACTGCACCAATTGTATGAAAGACGATATGCACTCAGACAGCCATTCACAAGATAATCTCATGTTGAGACAGTGGAAGGAGGTCACAAAGAAGGATGACCACTGCAAAAGTGCCAGAACAAGGATATGGGAAACATGGATGTACGCTCAGTAAAAGTTTGATGACAACAGAATGATGTCATGAGGAAGATATATAATCCTTTGTTGAAACGATATAAAAATACTTAGGACTGATGATGTAACTGCAAGAAGAGAAACATGTACCTAAAAATGAAGTAATCATAAAAATAAGAAGATGAAGTAATAATAATAATAACTGTAAATATTCTGCAATGCAAGTTTGAAAAAAGCATATAGAAGCTTTCCATAGAGGTATATACATAGCATTTAGGACCGCCATTGGGAGAAACTGGAGGACGGTCTGTGTTAAAGAATCAACCCACCTACCTCAAAATACATGCCTAACATTGCAAATTGAAGAATTGATGAAGAATCTGTTTTCCTGTGCAGAATAAGGGAGTAGGTTGGCCTGAAGTCAAGGAGGCTATTTTGAGAGATGGGTGCAAGGCACAATGGGAGTCGAATGAAAAGACGATGTGCGTAAGATATATTTCTGCTAAGATTAGGAGGGACAGGACTTTTGCAGATTGCAAGTATTGAACATTGAGGTGTAGTGACCAAGTCTCTAAAGGCCGGAAGGGGAAATTACGCCCTGTTTAATAAAATCAAATAGCAGTAATTAAGAGGCTGAAATGGACAAATTCATAGTCTTCTAACACGTGATGAAGAACTAAAAACAAAGACTATTCATTAGAGCTTGTGTTAAGATATTGGTCTGCTCACACTCCCTTAAATGTCCCAGAACAGTGAGCAGGTATGCTGTAAACTACAGACCATAGACCTTGGCTAAAGATCAGCTCGATGAAATGCAATGGACTAATTGGGAAAACAAGAGAACACCAAGGTTACGTTCAGATCATGTGTTGCTATGGAGCCGGACGTCCAAGTTTGGATAGGGCGCCAATCAATCCAAAGGCCTGCAATGCACTTTCATACACAATTTTGCAGTTATGAGCCTGCTGCCATATTCTCTATTATAATTAGTATGTGACACATATAGAAGTTGCTCAGGTGTGTCCCACAGACAAGGGCCAGCCAATGAGATGTTAATCCTGATAGAATTCTATATGTAGATTTGTTCCCCTAATCCAAACACTCGCGGTTATAGGTTTTATGAAATGCCACATAGGATGACGTCATGAATCACATATGTGGAAGTATATAAACTCTGTACAAGCAAGATTATGCAGGAACATTGAGCATCTTCATTGATAGCTGTCATATCGCCCTCATTTTTTTCATTGAGTTTAAAGCAGTATTTTACCATCTTCCTTTGGTCTGTCCGGTTATTTTGTCTGTGATATTTACTGGTATTCCATCTAGCACTTAGACGATGCTTCAAGGTGCAAGAGCACACCATGTCATGTTGTAAGAGTGTGCATCGCAAGAGTATGTGAGCTAAAAGTGTGTGTGGTTGCAGCATGTGTGTTTAGAACATGTGTCATACAGCCACATGTTAAGTGTGTGGTAGCATATTATAGAAACATGTATTATAGCAGTGTTGTTTTAGGAGAACACGTTATATTGGTGCCTGTCATAGGATCACATATTGTAGGATTGTGTGTCATTAGAGTGTGTGTTGTAAGAGTGTGTCTCGTAGGAGGGTGTGTGGTAGGTGCACGTGTGGCAGGAGCATGTGTCATTTGTGGTGCCATCTTTGATATCCTGGGTGTTAGTCTTAGCATTGCACGGGATGGCGCGAGTTATGGTTGCTTAGCTTCCCATAACTGGTGAATTTCAGAGGTTTTTTGGTTTTCCTTGTAACTATAATGTCCCTTTAACAATGTTTTTTCATTGAATTTCATAGGGTTTTATCACTTGAACAAAATTTTTTCAGGGAATTGTATAGGTTTTTAATAGTGCAACTTAACCATAACGTCACTTTCACAACATGTTTTCAGTAAATGTCATGGGTTTTTACCAGTGCATGTTATTTTCCTACAACTTACTAATATCATACTTTCCCCCAATATAGCACAGTGTTGTCCAATTTACAAAGTTTCACCTTATAACTCCATTTCCCACCTTCTAGCATAATTTTGAACACTTCTATACACGGCAACTTTTTCCACTGTTTTTGCATCTGTCTATGTCAACTAATGTCTGACATTATCGTGGACCTACCAGACAGTGCCACCTGACCATGCACTCACACGCGGTATGAGGACATGTCCACAAAAGCCTTCGCACTTTGCGATTGGGTCCATGCTTTGCGGACAGTTCATACTGCATTTTCTGCTGATCTAGCAACTTTCAAGCTCAAAATGTACCTTGCACAACTCCTACACCTATTCTTACTCATTATCCATTACCAATCTAGCATACAGTACATACTTGGAAGAATATTAGCCAAACTGCTATTTATCTTAGAAATGGTATCAGCTATTGCCATCCCTACTCCCCAAGAGGTACCACCACCACCGCCACCAGCTGCAGGACCGACACAACTGTAAAGCACAGTACTTCCAAAGACAATGAGGCCTGAGAAGATGAGGTACAAGATGTGCCTACCTCTAGCACCCAGAGAGAATCATGGGTGTGGCAGTTCTTTCTCACTGTTGGGAATGTACCAAAGGCTAAATCTACCAAAGTGAAATGCAATGAGTGCAACTCTGTTGCACTGAGTCACAGACTACCTGGACCACCTCTATGCGCTGCTACACCAAATCCAACCACTGCAATGCTCTCAGAAAGGTTGTTCCTTTCATAGGAAGTAGGAGGCTGTCTTCGTCCACCTCTTTCTCCTCAACCAATACTTTAACCACACAGCCTACTTCTGTGGGACACAAAATCCCACCAACTACATAACAAGCAATAAAAGAGGCTGTTGATCCATATCTTTTGAAGACTACAGTACTCTTTATATAATGCAACACACCACTCTGCAGGGGGGAGCAATTTCGAAGTGCTTTTGAAGCTGTAATCAAGGAGCATGAGAAACACTGTCCCCTAACTTAGATATAACACAAACGCAACATCTTCCCCTGTCCATCATATTAGGGCTTGGTTTCTCTTTCCTCATTTTCCTACCCACCTTATTTTCGGACCTCCCCTGCAAGCAAAAAAAAAAGGTTTGTTTTGGAACCACCGTTCACAGTTAAAAAATAGGACAAAAAAAGTTATCGTATATACTCCATCTACTTTACATTTCTCAGTAAAGTAAATAGACTCAATAAGATTTTCCAACATTTCAATTAGCTTTTTGTGTTATGCAATTGAAAATAATATAGTGTTTATCCCCAATTCCAGGGGCTGGAACAGTGGATAATTATTGTCCCAAGCGAAGTGAGGGCAGATAATGTGGGCTCAGGACTGTTATCCCTCATTACAGCCCCTGCAACGGGGGATGAAGGCCATTAGGACCCCATGTTGTCAAAGCGGTAGCATGAGGTGCTAAAAAAAAGAATTTTCCTTCCTACAGCAGGACGTGTGTGGCGTCCCGCTGTAGTAAGGAACTTCCTTTTCCGTGATGGCCACCATGGAAAGGGAAGGCGGGGCTTCGTATGGAACGCTATCTTGCCTTTCCATTGTGGCATGCGGGAGTCAAAGAGAAGGAGCAAATGCGGCAGGCATATATAAGGTAAGTAGGGGAAGTGGGGGGTGGAGAAAACATAAATTAGACGGAGGGTAGGGAGGAAGATGGTGGGGGGAGTACTGACCATCAGGCGGCTTGGAACGCAGGCTTGTACCGGCAGTTCAAGCCCATGTTCCTAGCCATCAGATTGGCTAGCTACCCCGTCGCCCCAGAGTGCTAATGTACAATTCTATATTCAAGAAAAATATGCATACAATAAGGAACATAATCGGTGGACCTTTATAACCATCTGCAGTTTCCACAGTCACCATTCCACACCATGGATCATTAAAAGACCTGGATGGCACATGCACACCATTGCACAGGGCATACCTTCTACCCTTTTTAATTTTATATTTTTAAACTCCTTCTATGCCTGCTTTGTAACAGTCACACATCAATTCACCAATCACTTCCAAAAACTATACATATAACCGTATGACCATATTAAGCTTTTACACAACAGCTGACACTTACCAATCTTTTACAAATCTTTTGTATCTACATTTCCCCTACTTATACAAGGAAATGGTACACAATGCTCCTATAAATGAACATATGCATTGTGCAGTGAGAAAAGTGCATAAATAGAACAGGCAGTACAAATGGACGAATTCTCATGAAAACCCAGGAGGGAAATACCAAGGTGTGCCAAGTTGGAACTCCACTGGGTAACTACTGAAGCAGAGGAGACCCAAAGGTGGGATGCATCTTAACCATAGCAACCATTTTTTTCTGTCAATTTAATAGGTTTTTATAAGTGAAAATGTTTCATGGTGTTACATCACCTCCCCTGTTGATTCTACTCTCCCTCGGCACCATGCACCTGGCCACCCTCTGTCCTCTGGGCCCAGGTACCTGCTCATCTTGCCACCCTCACGCACTGCCTCCGGGCCACCCCCTGCACTGGGGTCTGTATCTGTACCCATACAGACCTCCCCTTTTCTTCCTGCACTTTCAGACCTACACGGCCTGCTGCCATAAAGCCAGCACTTGCCACTTGCTGGCTGCACTTCCATTGTTTGTTGCCTTATTATTTATTATTTTATTATTATTTTGGTTTTTTTTCCTTCTCGCTCCGCACTCTCCTTTTGTTCCCCCTTCCATGCACTTCTCCCCCTTCTCCCTCTACCCTGCACTTGCACGTTCTCAATGTCACTGGGCCTAGTAAGATCGTTGTTTTTGTTCTCCCCTGTTCCCTTTCCCTGCCTGGTCGCGCTCTGAAACACTTGTGTATGAGCGCGATAGAAATAAAATATCAATCAATCAATCAATCACTGCGTTATTAATAATTACACTTTTCATATATATGAAACAACTATAAACCTCCTTTAAGATACATGTATTTTGCAACGCATGCTATTGTCTATCATTATGAGCAGTGCATGCTGGGGATGGAAATCATTCTTCAATTGCCTATGGCATAAGGCTCCACTATGACCCCAGCCGAACCAAACCACTATTATTCAATGCGCCTAACCTGTATCCTAGCTCAGTGTCCACTATACCCTAATAATCTAACCAATGGCCAGTGCTCATGACTTACAACCATGGGCAGTCTCCAATTCCATGGGGCATAGTTTTTGGCCATGCCACACTCCCAATTCGCTAATCAGAGTACACATTTGCTTTTGACGACGACCAGGCCGACTAACCAGACACCAAATGTATATCACTAGTTTTTTTATTTACATTTGTACACTTTTGAAAAAAAAAAAACACAAGACATATTTCCAGAAACATGCTGTTAGGTCCTTGCTAATGGTCATTGTGCAAGAGTGTTGTAATCTAGAACGCCACTTCAGGATGTAACCGAATGTAGAATATTTTTTCACATTCAAACCTACCGCTTTGGCCATGCCACATGCCACAATAAGAACATTACAGAACACTATTTTCCTTGCTGATGGCCAGGCCCATTTCCCAGACAACAATGTTTTATCACTGTGCTGTGTAGTCACATTTAAAAATTAAAAAAAACAACACAGGACATATTTGCAAAACCATGCTTTCCAGTTCTTGCTGACCCTCCTTGTGCATATTTGCTGCAATCCCATCCAGCATTTCAACCTGTATCCACAACCACATTTTTTTCCCTTTCAAAAGTATCCCAATTTAAAAAAATAAAATGACCACATAGTGACAATGCCCTAGTGACAATGCCCACTTTAACCCCATTGCTGGGCCCTCGTAGTCATGGGCAGTAGCCAGAGTGTCCGTGTCATGGACGTAGACCTTAGGCCCATGGCCACAGGCTATACCTCAGTCACCAAAGATATATCCATTTTTTGTAACCTAAATTCTGACACTTCAAAAAATAAAACACATTTGCAAAACTAAGCTTTCAGGTCCTTGCCAATGCTCCTTACACAGGTTTGCTGCAAATCCGCCCATGTTTTATTTTTTTCAAATGTGTCAACATGTACCTAATTACAATAGTCAAAGAATTTAGCCACCACTTGACACAATCCATTCAGAATGCACACACATTCAAGGTTGGGTCTATAATCTTTCTGAAAACATTTGTCAAATGGCAACAAAGTTATAAGCCATATAAAAATATTGACACCCCCTTCTAATTGTTGCCCCTCTTGCCAATATCCCACCAAACTCTTCAAAAACATTAATATCTAGATGCACATTTTTTTTTGCAATTGCAAACTTTCGTACAGATTCTTCAAATGGCACCACATTTATAAGCCTTTACAATATGCTGGGATCCCCATCTAGTTTTGTTCCCTCTTCACAAAACAGCACTATGCTTTGCAAAACGATTCAGAATCAGGTCTAGAAATAAATTCCAAAATGTCATGCAGTTTCATTGAGTGGCGCCAAAGTTATAAACCATCCAAAAACTGCTTTTCACCAACTTTGTCATGCCAAAATAAGCATATATGCCCCTAAACATCTCAGATGTCCGCGAGCATCAGAGGACTACCCCAAACTCTTCTCGGACATTGGAGAAGAAAAACTCCAGTGTTTTGGCTTTTTAATGCCATATTCCATCCTCTTCACCCCTCACCTTCCCAGAGATTGCTTGATTAGTTTCACAAGTGCAATGTTGTGTTTTTAATATGTTATCACTGCGATGATCGTGGACAAAGGACGGTGTCCTCGGATCCATCATGACAGGCATTTCCATAAATATGACACACCTCACGCTTTTTACCATAAAATCAGTGGGCGAATCCGATGTCTGCGGACCTAACTTTGGCCCTTGGCCCAATTGGAGGCCCGTCCACATACTGAACAGGGAAATTAGTGTGCAGACCGAGCCCAGATATCACAATCTGTTTTTTTACCTGGATGGATGCACACCAAATTTACAAAAGCACACTTTCAGGACCAATGGCATCATATGCAGGTGAATTATTCTCTGCATATGCAGGTGAATTATTCTCTGCATATGTACATGTCTGTGGCAAGAAGGACACGTGCTATTCTTCAGCCTAGTTCTTTTACTCATGCAAGTGTGTCAAAGTGGATATTGACAGACTGAATGTTGTTGTAATTTGGATATGTTTTGGAAGCCAACAACTGTGCCAATTGCTCCATTCACTAAACCTTGTTCTACGTCAAGGTTACATTTTAGAAATACTCTGTAGTTTAGATACAGAGTTAATGGTTTTTCGAATATAGCTGTGTTATAGCTACATTTTTCTTAGCTATTCAGCTGTGCTGTTGCTTGTTGACACATAGTGAGTGTGAAGCTGTGAACTTCTAGTTTGTTTATAGAGCTGATATGCAGTATGGGTTGCATTTATTGTTTCAACATTGTATCACTGAATTTACTACAGCTTGGAAGGGTGGGCTTTAAGGATATGCATTTTATATTTTGCGGAGTTAATTATTCCATGACATCAGGAGCCAATTTATTTTGCCCTTATATCTCATGGATTAGTTTAGTATTTAAGATGAATGTTGCATCTTTAGTATGAAGACCAGATCTAACACTATTAAAAATGTTAGCATAGCTGAGATCTGCTGACTGATGTATGTTTTAAGATAGTCCTCTGTGGCAAACATGTTGCCAGAGATGTACATTCCCAATGCTGCTGAGTGTGTTACGAAATTGTTTGTGTCTTAATGTTTCAAAATAGGTTGACCTTTTACTGGTGTTAACTGTAAGATGTCTCAGAAAACTATAACATGTTTTCCTCCAAAAGTTTGTTGTAGTCAGTTTTTAGGGCTTCTTGCATTCAGAGATGAATCAAAGCCAACATGAGGTAGTGGAAGTCATCCCATGCATATTCTGCACAATTTAAATGGGTGGACCTACGTTCCTTAGCATACAATGTACATCAGTGTGATGTCAGAACCAGTATTCTTTTGTACCACACATTTTTGCCAAGATATTTGTGATACTTGGCTGCAAAACTTCATCTTTGTCTTTTATCTTTTCAAGAAGTTGGGCAGCGGACACGTTTAAAATATTAGAGCCTGATTTTGATGTGAGTGCAACTCCATACACATAGAGTCGCTAGTTCACTTCCAAAAAGGAGGTGGAAAATGTATTCTACAGTTTGTCTGATTCTGAGGTCTTCAGCATACATTCATAAAGAGTGATATTCTGATGCAGTAATTTGTGTGGATCTTTCTTCATATCTTCCTCCTTTTCCTCTATGTTTATATTGTTGTAGTATTCATTGTTTTCTTTGAAATATTATAAGGCTTATCTAAGTTTGTTTAAGTCGACTAGTAGTTGCCAAGTGATTTTGTCTTTTATTGGTAGACCATTAACTAGTACAATCAAAGATTGGTCTATTGGCTGTAGTACTCCTAGATATTGTACATGTTCTTTAAGATCTAATGGCAATTACACTACTTTGCCACGAATACCTTTTAGTAAATCAGATGGAGGCAATTTCTCTGTTTTTGGTCAAAGACGTATTATAGCTTGAAATGGGTGTACTGTTTGGATTATAAAGCTCTCATACAAGTTACATTGTTGTTGGAGAGCCTTTGGAAGTGGGAATATTTCTAAGTTATTAGTGATAGCATGTGATGGAATTTGGTTGTTGTCAAGCTTGGCATTGCAGTACATGCAAACTATTGAGGGGTCAGTTATTTTGTATTTGGTTTCTGTTGTTAGATATAAAGCTAATTGGAACAATTGGGATTCCTCATTATCCTCTATTTTGTAGGCCGTATCTACTATTTTTGTGCTCTTTTTATAAAAAATGTCTGCAACAACAGACACATACTTAGTGTGGTATTCCAGCAGATGTGTTTTGAATCTTAGTTATTTCATTTTTGTATATGTTTGTTAAGAGGTTGGCGTTTGTGAGGTTTTTGCAATTCATTTCTGAAGTTAATGAATTTTGTAAGTTGACTTCAGTTCCAAAATATTTACTTTGGATATGCTCTATTTCTTGAAGGAGTCCTTGGGCTGTTCCATGTAGAAGAATGTTATTTAAGTTCTAGAGAAGGACTTTTTGCATTGTACTGTCTATGCACAAGAGTGTGTATAGCGGAATGGTGTATTGCTAACATTTTGATGTGGTGAAAGGTGCTTTGGCACACAGTTCCTGAAATGCAGGCTATTGAATGTCCTTGCAGTTTAGTGTGGCTGTGCACTGGACGGGAGTCTACGGTTTGTAAAGTTTTCATTATACTTTTGTCTTTTTAATTGAGGAAATTGTCGTAAAGATTTGAAGGATTGTTGACATATGTTACATATTGAACTGCATGTCCATTTGTACACCAGACTATTTATTTAGGTGAAATGAACATTTGTTTGAAAGTATGTTGGGAAGGTTTTTTCTATAAGGGTTTATTTTGCCATAATGGTGTCTCCTACCATGTCATACATTCTGCCATTACTGTCTATGACAATTCGTTTAAGAAAGGGTTTAACATGCCTTAGTACTTTTAAATGGTATTGTGTGCTCCCTATAATGCCATGACTTTTCTCATTAGAAATGTGGACTACAATTCCCAGAATGCAGAGAAAAAAACAAGGATGTGTAATTATATTGTCAATTGTTGTTTTTATGGGAAAGTTTTGTATTGCCGAAAATAACTTTCTATTACGATTAGTAACTGCCACTTGATGTGAACAGGTGCTGAGTGCTGCAATACATGGCATTCAGTAGAGTGGTTAAAAAAGAGAATATGCTTATTGAGATGCTTATTACAGGGTAAGCAGTGGCAAACGTGTATATACATATATGAAGGTGCTGAAAAAAAATACTTTAAAAAATGTAAGCATACCTGTACTCTGTCTTGTTAGGTGGCTTGTTGAATCTGCAAATAGAAATATTGGACTGTTTCAAAGTAGTTGTTGATGCAGGTGGCTGTGTTCAAGAGAACATCTGAAGTCTGACTGCGTTACATGTAGAGATTTTGGATGTAAATGGTGGATGGAAGTGTGACTTTTTGAAAGCAGCCAATCAGTGAGTGTTACAAACATATAAGGAAAACGGGTGTAGGGGCTGCCCTGTGCTATGGCGACCACAGACACTGTGGTTGTCTGCAGACACCCCATGGTCCATCTGGGTTCTTTGAGGATACCTGGCATGCAAATGTTACCGCAAAGAACGCAGACAGTCGTACATGTCCGTGGACATCGGGGATCAGCAAATCAGGTTTCCTGGTTGTGGTTTACATCAAGGCAGGTTGAAAGAGTTATCCTTATTGTGTGCAGTGAAGATGCCTATGGCCTTGAGGAAGCAGAGTGCCTGGATGGTGGTCAATTCTTGGATCCATTGGTTTAAGGTACATTGTGAGGAGTGTGGATTAACGGTGAATCCTGGATTTCAAGAATTTAACATTTCCGTGAATTGAGTTCGAGATATGAAGAAGGAGGACTTGCTCCCATTTTGCAAAAGTATGGCTACTTTAAAGCATCCAGACATAATTGTAGTTCACTGCGGAGGCAACAAGCCTTTCACCAGAATTCCATCACAGTTTGCAATGAAGTATTCATTTGCAAAGTTAATAGAACTGTTTCGATGTTCGAAGATTGTGTTTTCACGGATAGCTCAAAGACAAATGTAGAAACATTCTAATTTATTTGTCCACAAATTGAGAAAGCAAGGCACAATATGAACAAAGCTGTGTGTGCAGATTTTGGCATGACATATTTTCATATTTAAAATATCAAGGTTGATATTGTAAAGGTTTTTCGAGTAGATGGAGTGCATTTAACGGAAACAATTTTTATGAACTCTTGAAATATGAAATATATCATTAAGTATTTCTTTTAGTAGTTGTAGTAAATTAAAAAAAACAGAAAAATAATAAGAAGCAGTTTTTGTGAAAAGTTAGAAAAATAATTAAGGTCAATAGAACATTTCTTAGTTCAGTATATAAAATCCCCCACATTAAAAAAAAGTGTATTTTAAGAGCCACCATTTTTTAACAAAAAACAAGTGAATTGATTTTAATTCTCCCACCCCATACCTGGAATTTCCCAGATGTCCATGGACTACTGAACTGTCTGTGAACTATGCAGACTGCAAAATGTCCTTAGTTCTATATTTTAACCATGAAACATGACTCCTAAAGGAACCTTTTTTTGTATTTTTTCATTGTGTATTTCTGTATGCTTTATTAGTTTTTTAAAAGACAGGCAAGGTAAGGTGGGAGAGGGAAGGGATGGATGGTAGGGAAAGGCTACCAACCACAGATACGGAGAGGCAGGTGGACAGGGGAAGATGTTGTGCTGGCCTTACATTCAAGGTAAGTGACAGTGTTTCCCGTGCTCCTTGACGGCAACCTAAAAAGCACTACGCAACTGCTCCCCCCTGCAGAATGGTGTGTTACAGTACAAACAATACCTCTAAAGGTAAGGGTCAACAGCGTTCTGTATGGCCTGCAAGGCGGCTGACAGGATCCTCTCCCCACAGGGGTAGTCTGCGTGGTGGCAGGAGCGGTCAAGGAAGATGGCGTAGAGTCTGTCAACCTGTTTCTCCCTGAGAAATAATTTGGTGTGGCAATGCATTGAGGTGGTGCCGTAGGAGTACAGCCCAGGTTTTCCATGACTGAGTATGACATAGCACTCAGTACATCTCACCTTGGCTGGCTGTGCCTTCAGTAAACCCCGATGGAGGCAAAAACCACCACACCCATGACACTTACTCTACCTCATCTTGTTCTTCCTCATCATCCTCTTCTGCATTTCTGTGCCTGTTCCCCTGCCCTGTCCCTCCTTGTGGTTGATGTGGTGGTGGTGACTGGGGAAGAGGAATGGCCATAACTAAAGCCATAGATTCAGGTTTGAATATGTTGCAAAGCAGGTGGTCTGTGCTGGTGCTTTCTCGTGGTCTGCCAAATTGAGAATGACTAAAAGTAATGGGTGGGACCCTTCAGAGGAACCATCCAGACTACCTAGTCGTAAATAGGCCTTGGAAAGTTGAAGAAAGTTGACAGATCTACTAAGAATGGGTCTAGGAGCTGTGGAAGGGGGAAAACCTTAGATTGGCCGATAATGCAGTTGCAAATGGTCCGCGGTCACAGACACTGTCCACGAACTGGCCCGAACAGGCACCCTTCCAAGGATGATCGTTCAGGTCATCATGCTGCATGGGTGTGGTCACATGATGGCATCCAGGGACGTCCACGGCAGCGGGTGTCCGTGTACACACATTGAGCAGGAGACACATGGCGCGTGCGCATGCATGTCCACAAATGGGTGCTCTTTCCACAGACTAATTAAAAGAGCGTCATGCGAGAATAGACATGTCCAGACACAGTACAATGGCCTTGGGCAGTCTATTGTGTACCCCAAGCAGTTTTATAGTACTCAGACTATTAATGGGTTTTTAAAAAAAATGAAATATGACAGAATAATATACAAGATATGTATAGTATACAAAATAAATGTATTCATGAAATGGATGGGGTGTCGGAATGGGAAACATAAATGGGAGAATTTGGAATTTCTATATAAAGACCATCAGGAAAGGAAGGGAGAGAAGTTTCATCAAAGCATTTTTCCTTTATATTTTGGGAATTTGATGGGGGTAATTTTTGGGGGAAGGGGGATGAGTACAAGAAAGACAGTGTTAATCAACATTTCTAATGACATGATTTTTACAATAATTTAAAAGTTCCTTAAAGTCATTACTAAGTACATCTAATTTTGAAGACAAGACCATTATTTCATTGTGTACAGTTGGGGATAGAGGATTGTCTTTGTTATTCTTGGGATTCTTCTTAATTGGATAGGGGTGTTATTTCTTCATGTAACCTATGTACTATAAGCAAAGAAGAGATTATTTCAATGAGATCTGTATAAATTGCATTATTTCTTTATATTGAAAGATGTATTGTTTACCATTAGAGACGTCATCATCACTCATTTCTTCTGTTGGCAAGTTTTATTCTAACCACTCAAGTGTGTTGCCCATTTCTGTTTGAATAAAAAAGTGTGATATTTGCTTATAAGAAATGTTTATACAATGAATGGTAATAATAGAGAAATACATACAGTGTACTTACTATTTGGTAAGTATTTGTATTTGAGTCTGTGTGAAGAGTTTTACTGAGGTGATACTACGAGGTGCATAGTTATGGTTTTTGCTTAGTGCATTCCATTATATGGTGTGCTAAATTAATAAATAATGTTTACATTTTGAAATGATGACTTGCACAAAAAGGTATATTTGGGTGTTGTAAATATAACTAATGTTATTTTATGTATATATTTTTAGTGGATTGAAGGGTACAACATTTTCTATTGTCTCCTGAGCTTCTGGGTTTTGTTGATACTACCTGATGTCTGCAGACATTCACACTGTCCGCAGACTCTGGAGCAGCTACATTGGAGGTGAGTGTGATTTTTAGGTGTAATCAATAAAAATAGATATAAGGAACTTGTAGCAAATTAAGGGGGTCTGGTAAAAAAAAAAGAAATATGAAATTCAGTGAAAAACCTGTGTTAAAGTGACATTATGGTTAAGTTCCACTAATAAAAACCTATAGAGTTCAGTGAAATATCTTTGTGAAAGGGATGTTACGGTTAAGTTGCACTAGTAAAAACCTATGAAATTCAGTGAAAAATGTTGTTAAAGGGATGCTATGGTTACAAGTAAAACAGAAAAAACCCTTGAAATTCACCAGTTATGGTAAGCTAAGCAGCTACCATTGTGCAATGCTAAGGCTTATACCCATGTTAAAACTTTTGTAAATCAGGTCCTAAGTGTTTCAATATTTTTGGATGAAATGTTTAAGGCAAAGTCATCAAAATGAAGGGAGGAGGAAACAGGGTCTTATTTTCAATAAAAACGTAGTTTGATGGCAGGGAGCAGCTACATTGAAACTGTAATGTGATTGGCTCCCTGACCCAAAAATTGTCATCATTTGCACTGCAGAGTGCAAATGTGAGGGCCAAAAGGCAGTATACAAGCGTGCCAGGCAATCTTTGCTTTTGTTTTCGAATGCTGATTGCCATGCTTGCATGCCAAACGTTTCTCGGAAGAGAAAATAAACCCTCCCGGACATGCTCGCACATTGGGTAGGGTTTAATTTCAACTGGAAACACTGCTTACCACCATGGTAAGCAGTGTCCCAATAGAAATGAACCCTTTCTGACATGCAAGCATGTCGGGAGGGTTTCATTTCAATTCTACATGCTCCATGCCATTACTCACATGACAGAGCCAGTGTACAATGGATGCCTACGGGGTCTGCCTGCTTTATGCTGGTACATCAAGCATGCAGACCTCATAGGGACTTCCAGCACTTGCACCAGCATGAAACTCTATGCTGGTGCAGATGCTGGAGCAGTTGTATGGTGGAGACTAAGGGAGTAGCGGAAATGCAAGTTGCATTCCTTCCCTCCTCTCTGCCATATAAATGCAGGAAAATGAAAATGAACTTTGGCGTGAGCGGAAGGCATTAAAGACTTAGGGCCTCATTACGAGGTTTGCAGAATGGGTTTACCGGTACTGGTAATGGTGCCGGGGCCGGTAAATCCATTCCAGCCTATTATGAGGTTCCCTTGGGGGACCCGCTCAGAACATCTGGTCAGACCAAGGGGACCAGGGAGCTGTCCTTCAAGGTTGGAATGACCCAGTAATTCCTCATTCACACAACCCGGACACGATTTTGGAGGCAGCCATGGCGCTAAGAGCACCATGGCTACCTCCAAACTCGTAATGAGGCCCTTAGTCAAGGCGTGTATGCCTTCCATTCTCATTATGGCTCATTTGAAATTGAGCTCCATAGTATATAGATTGAGGAAAGGCAAACGATGACTGGAGTGGCATGGCAGTTTTTCACGGGACAGTGAAGGGATATGAAGGGATATGAAATCAGTGAAATACAATGATTTAGTATAATCTAAAGTAATGGTAAGGGCAATGAGCAGTTCCCATCAATTAGCAGGGAAAGCAGGGGAACAAGCTTTGGGCCAGAAGAGATGCAGATGCATTTTTCTTCTGAGCTGTTGGATTACTGAGGATATCCCCAGTTCTCAATGGGGGTGGGAGGGAGTAAAGCAGCAAACCCAGTACTGACATTCAAATAGGGTAAACAAGGCAGTGTTGAATTAGAGAAAGGGACGTTCGATAGAATGGGCAAGTTGGGAAGATAAAGCTTTGAGGAAAGTCCTCACATCATCAATAGGGAGGATCATGGAGTCAGGTTTGAATTTGTATTTTTTGTGCTAGACGAAGGAGTAGGTAAACAGAGTGGAGGAGTGGAGACCAAGTCGATGAGTGCATTTTCAGAGGGCAGTGGGGACAATAGATCATGTTTAGGCATGAAGTGAGGAGGATATAAAAATGAAATATACCTTCTGTGACACTTCCAAAAAAAAGACCCCTTTACAGTTATTCCATGCATCACAGTTTAATACTACAACTACTGGTTGTTGCAGAATTAAGCACATAATGTATTCAGTTTGGCAAGCCTAATCAAACAGTATCACAAAATGTTCTCAGGAAAAAAAAATGTTCGCTGATTTTTAAAGTTAAATCAATTTAGTTTCCATCTTACTCAGCCTTTTTAGTCTTTATGTTCTGTATCTACAGTATTATGTAGCAAAATATCCATTACAGTGTGTAGAATAACAACTGGTTTCAATCTTGCTGTGTTCATTAACTTTTTATTGAGGAGGCCCGTGATAATGAAAGGCTCATCCATGTGATGCAAAGTCTTGAAATACTTAAGTAAACATCATTTTTAGCCACTGGTGGGAAAATCAGTGGAGAGGCAAAAAGGCGATTATTGACATCAAGGGTGAAATATCTCAGTAAGACAGGTTACACACAGACAAGGTAGTCTTCCCACCGTGCACTCTGACAGGATACCAGTGTCTTTTTATGTCCACATAAGGAACACAATAAACACAAGCAAGCAACTTGGAAATGTCTATAATCAGTGGGAAAACAGAACGTTTGGGACCGCTGAAAGGTAAAATTGCAATTGTGTTCGCTGCCTCACAAAAGCTGCACTGCCTTGCTCATTAAGCGCCCTATTACTCCACTGGGTTCTCATTTCTCCTCCCTTCTCTCACCCCCAGGATATGGAGGGAAGCAACTGCACTAATTGTGTTCCATAAAAATACTATACAGCCTTTATTAAATCATAAAGGGCAACAACGGAATGCTAAACACACGCTAAGTGGCTAATAATTCTGCAGGCGTTCTTTCTTCAGAGGAGAAATTAGTAGAGTTGCTGTAACCATGTTCATGTCTGTTCATTACAATACTCGATTGACGGCTTCAGGGAAGCCTGGGATGGCTTTTATTGCACCAATTTAGGATTTTTTCGAATAGGTTTCAGTACATTAGCTTTAAATTCACACATATTCCTTTCTGTGCAGGGGTAAATGGATGAATGATTCATTAGCACTGCTGCATGCAGCATTGGACCGTGTGAGGGCTCTTTCTAAGGCTCTGCAGTGAGCATCTCTGGGTATCTGTTTCAGTGAATGAAACAAAAACATGTTTTCTGCTTACTAGGGAGAGCTGTTATGGGAAGAAACTAATTGGCAATATTAATGGGCATTTGTGATGAGCCTCAATAAACAAGTGATAATATTATTTTATTGTATTACTTTATTCAGTCTTATTTTTCTTTTGTGTTCTGTTCTGCTTTATATAGCACTGAGATGCTGCCTTCGGACTGTTTCTGGGCATTTCGAAGCACTGCCCCACTGACCTCTACGGCAATGCAAGTCTAGGGCAATGTTTAGAGAGCTGCTATGAACAAAGCAAGGATCAAGCATCAATGCAGCAGAAATAAGGAGTGTGCCGGTCCCTGTACCCATAACCCCACAGATACCCTGACAAGCCCTTAATCCCGTGTGCCACGGCAAGGGTAGCTTCATAACAATGTCCTGCGGTAAAGATAGCTTTGTACAAAAATGGTAGTCTGAAATCAATGTTGCATTCAAGGCATCATTTCCATGTGAGCTCATTGTGTGTGTCCTCCTCTCCCATCATGGTTCTTATCCGGACAGTTTCCTTTTAGGGTTAAATTGGTGTTGGAAATAATGAGGTTCTCTTAAAATAGTGCATGGCTTTTCTGGAAATAATCTCCATGTAAAACTCCTTCAAGGTCACTCATGTTTATGCATATTAAATAATATCCATCCGGTGAATGAAGTGGGTTGTGTAAAACTAGGCCAGGAGTTCAGGTTGAGCAGGTCCCAGAACATGAGAGAAAATTATTGTACACAAGGTAGGATATCATTGGGCGTGCAAACCACAAAGAGTAAGGACACTGAATCCATTCGCTCTCCCTGCACCATCAAATTTCCAGGCAATCCTGCTCCCGATGTAACCTAGAAATAAACAGGCCATGTGATTTAACATAGCAGTCCACGGAACCAGACTTGTAGCTGCCACAAATGAGGACCAGTGAATTATGCATACTGTGCCCTTATCATCAGAGATGCACCAAATAAAATATAACAGAGTGTGGGCCAATCGGTCTGCCTTTGCTTCTGCATAGACAACACCCACATTGACTTGAGAACCCGCTCCCAAGTAACTCTTGTGAGTGAAGTGTGCCTTGTGGGTTACAGGATCATGCCCACGTAATCAGTCCAAGCAGCTATCAGAAGAGGATACCAAATAAGGGTGCAAAAGAAACTCCTATTATCAGTGGATCAAACTAAAATAAACCAGTCAAGACCGGGACATTGCATGCATCCATTGCTCTGGATGAGTAACCGCCAAATCGCAAGCAGATCCTGCCCCAAGCTGCTTCTAAGAGTGATGTGAGCAGCATGATTGATCTGAGCTGCCCCAAGTGATCAGACAAAGTAGGTCTCAGTAGGGGAGAACAAAGAATTGTACGTAGTGTACCTTAACATTGGCAGTGAAATCATCAAAGAACAAAGAAACTCACCCTGGGCCTCAGAATGAGTGACCACCCCATTCATAAGAGGTCCTGCTCCTGCAGCACCTGCAAGTGAATCAGGGTCTGTGATTGGCCAAGCAGACTTACATGTATCTGCCGAACAGCTGCTGCATATGTAGACCAGAGCCTTTTACATGAGATACCTTTCTTTTAAGTGATGCAACTGACAAAGTACAAAGAAGGACAGACCCTTCTGTATGATGCTCAGTGTAAGCAACCACGCACATTCCAGACAATCCCGCTCCCAGTGATCTCTGTGAATGAAGTAAGCCAAGTGATTGATTTCAGCAGACACACGTGATGAGACTGAGCAGCTCTTGAAAAGGTCATCAACATAGTGCACATTTGTCACCCTGTATTTCAGCAAATGAAGGACAAGGATCCCCATGCCTTTCTTTTGTGGGATGTTGAGTTGCATGCACGTGGGTTCTAATGTACGTCCCACTGCTTGCTGTTCGAAATTTTGTGTATTGGTGTACAGTCTTATATATATCTTATATATAAGGATTTCAAAGTGCAGATGTTCAATAGAGTTAAGATGGGTATATGACATCTAGTTAATTATTAGTATAACAACCTAACTCAGTTCAGAGTGTAACAATCAATTCCTTCATACAATCATTCACAACATTTGAAAAAATCAAAAGCCCCTAAAGGGGTTATTTTAATCAACCGAAGTGCACAGTTTTTCAATTTTTTTTTTGATAAACATAACCAAGGTTTAACCATAGTTGGTTTGTCTCACAGAATTTATTCTAGTACGCTCTCAATTGTAAGACTTTTGTTTCACACATAGACTTCCAAAGTCCCTTTTTCTTGAGTATAGTAATAACAGAATGAAATAATATAATAATGTTCTTTGGTTCAAAGTCACCAATCCAAAGTACTATCAGGGAGTTTCAGTGAATTGCCAACGCGTTTCGAACTTTACAACAGTCCATCTTCAGGGCCAATGATACTATTTGTTTCCCAAAATTCTGTATGTTCGTGATTTCAATTCCTAAAGCAAAAGACTTAGGGCCTCATTACACGTAGTGCGGTAAGGGTTTACCGGTACCGGTAAACCCTTACCGCCTTATTACGAGGTCCCTTTGCGGGTTGGTACTTTAACGCCTGCTGTTTAGCAGGCTTTAAAAACCAACCCGCAAAGGGACAAGGGAGCTAATTACGGTAGCGCAATTTGCGGCACCGTAATTAGCGCCTTCCCCATTCCCATAGAGCCCTATGGGACAGAAATGGTAATGTGGAAGGGCAATGGGGGAAAGGGGAATTACCGCCCCGCCAACCTTGGAATAGGGCGGTAATTCCCCTTTCCTCCAAGGCGGTGCCAGTATTTTACTGGCATGGACCAAGGTGCTAATAGAACCTTGGTCCACCGCCTACCGTGTAATGAGGCCCATAGAAAGCATTCCGCTATTAGTGTAATTAAGCTGGCTCAATTTTTGCAATCTCATCTCCAAACAAGTTAACACTTTCAGAGTTATACTTCTAATAATTACAAGCATACTATTCAAAGTACCTCTTTTTTAGTGCCACTTGCACCTTTATCTCTGGTCTTTGGAGACACCCTGTAGGTGGGATTGGTTGTGCATAACTCGATGTGTGTGTGTAATTGGTTTCACCTCGAGAAGACTCTCACAACAAGAATTTCTGGGGAAAAAACAGAACGGAATGTGGATTCAGTGCATGTTTCTTGAGGGATTATGGTACATTTTGATGCCATCATCTATAAGTTTGGTTCCGATGGCGAACCCCTTGGTATTAATGGAGTGAACTTAATCTTCCCTCACACCCTCCTTAGGTGGCGAGGTCTACCTTGTTTGCTTTACCTAAAGGTAATTCTGACTTTTCGCAGTTTTCAGAGTAACTCCTTTGCTCAATAGCAAAGAAGGGGCTATTTTGCTGATTGGGTATCAATCTCTCCCTCACCTCTATGTGCGAGGCGTGTGTGTGCCAAGAGCCATCAGGTATCCGGAAATTGAGGGGCTTCCTCCGGTCCATGAGCTTACGAAATGCAGACTGTATTAAACGCTGTTTAGATATCTATGCGCATGCATTAGAGCGGATCCGACCGCTCCCCAATCGCGCATGCTTGGGACAGATCCCATTGCGCATGCGCTAGTGGACAGCACAATGCCTATGGACTGATCCTGTTTCCTTCTATGCATGTGCAGGATGTGCAGTGCACCACCCAGAGGCTCGTACACTGTTCACCCGCGCATGCGTGCGTGCTTCTTGCTTGTTCTTACCCAGGAATTGAGAATGTTTCGGATTTTTCGTCTTACAGTGCCAATGGAGTCTAAGAAACCCTGATGATATGTTAATTGTTGGAATATTCAGGACTCCCACCATTCAAATTGGTGTAAGTCCATGGTCATGTACTAGTCTATTAACTCTATGCCTCACCTCCATGTAACACTAACTGGAGGCCGATGTACCAAATTGAAATGCCTGTTGATCTTAACCTTTAGAATCAAGGGCCATGCTGATCGTTAATTCAGGTTAGGCAGGACCTCGACCAATACTTGAAGGGGTGTCTTGTGTGTGCACAATTTCAGCCAACATCCCTCACACACCGTGTGCCTCTCCAAAGAGGGGGATGACACTGCCTTGGTCAGATTTACAAGTCGATTATATTGGGCCCGTGATTCGCTCCTCTAGGGGAAATAAGAACAAGTTGACTGTGACATGCTTGTTTACTAAATGGGTGGAATGTCTCCCAGCTCCAAATTGCAAGGCAGAAACAGCAGCTGCCCTGATGATCAACCATATCTTCTTGCGTTTTGGACTACCCCAAAGGATCGAGTCAGACCGAGGTGGCCACTTCACTAGCAAAGTAATGACAAAGTTGTGGGAGATACTTGGGGTCTAAAGGAAATTACACATTGCCTACCAGAAGCCTCTAGTGGTGCAGTGGAGAGATACAACAAGACAATTGTGAGCATATTAAAAAAGTTTGTGGCAGATTCTGGGCCAAGTTGGGATATTCAATTACCTCTTGTCCTAATGCCCATCAGATCTACCCCTTCATCTGCAACTAAAATGTCAATGTTTGAGCTGATGACTGGACGCAGGATGGTGCTTCCCCAGCATCTGCTCTACAGAACCCAAGAGCAGACATTGATCAATGCCTACACAACTCATGAGTATGTTGAACATCTAAGAAAACACCTTCAACATGCTTTTGCCTATGCTCAGCGAAATCTAGTGAAGTGGGAGAATGGAAGAACAGGCTCCCGCCCATCCCCTCTCGCGCTTGGCCTAGAGGATCACGGCCTAGACACCCGCCACGAGAGGAGTTTGCCTATCTACCAGACGACCAAATACCCTGGTACAGGAACATACGGATGTGCCCACCTACCTGCCCAGCAGCCCGCCCTGTCCATGCCGACACCTGCGGCATGGATCAACTCGACTAAACCTACACGTCGTTAGAGATGCCATGACGACCTAGCCAACAGTCAGCACACCTGTGCAAACATGCACACCGGACACTCCCACACCAATCCACACAAAGAACATACTCAGTGCTATGACGTAGGCGACAGACATACCCACGGACGTGCATCTTTATTATTTTCCACATAGGCTCTCAAAATGCAGAAACGCAAGACGCATAATGAACTTATCTAAAAAGGCTTGCTCACGCTTCTTCTAAGAACCATGTACCATAACGAAGAATATAATGGAGACACGATACTGAGGATAGAGCAATATGATACCGTAATCTAAAGCGCTCTGCATCAAACGGTTCCACCTATCCACCAGGCCCAAGTAGGCCGCAAGCAAAAGCTTCCATGAACATTGAAAAGCTTCCATGAACATTGAATGAGCAAGAGCTCGGTTGCTGACCCTGCAGAATGAGCCCGGCGAAAGCACACCGCCAAGGGCACGATGTTGCAATCTTGCACGCCGCAAGCCGACGCCAAGGTCGCACCTGCAAGATAAACCAGGCACACAGTAGGAAAAACAATATTAATTGTGCTGAATTTTGCCTCAAACACGGTCCCACCTCACGTGACAAAGCCAAACCTGACAGGATGCCAAGCCCAGGAGGAAGGAGACGCCTGAATCCCACGTTTCAAGACACAGGCAGATACAATTAAAAGACTCATTGGACATCTGCAGCAGTGGGAGTAGTCGACCTCCGAACATATGAATAAATCCTCACATTGTTTACACCTACCCATAGTGAAACATTGTTGCAAATGACAGGTGCACCGCGAGCTGGGAACAGCGATGGTCCCTGACTGGGAGGCTCGTGTGTGGACCAATCAGAACATGGGGCTCTTATCACTGACGCCATTAACATTGACCAATCCTCAGAGGTCTCCATGTAACAATTTTCATGTATCAATTTGAAGGGACAACCCAAGTATACCACCTGACTAACCCTTAACCACTAATAATGCGCTCTATATGTATGCTATACTAACCCTACCACTCGAGTAACCAATCCAGAGTGGAAATAGGTTTTTGCTAAACTTTCTAAGGTGATGCAAGTAGCGCGCCATACTAAGGTAAAAAGGGCCTGCGAGCCCCACGAGTGTGTGTGTCAGGACGGACGCGTGCAATCCTTGACCCATCCCTGCCGTTTTGTCTAATAAACAGCAGAGTCACCTTGCTTCTTGCGTGTGTCTCATATTCTATCTCTTTTGGGATATACGGGAGGAGTTGGGGCCTCCCTGCCCGGAGGTCTACGGACGGCCCGGCCGACACCGGCAGAATTTCCCCCTGACAAGTTGGAGGCACTGCTGAGATCTGTTTAAGATCTGCTTTTTTATTTTTATTTTTTCCAGGTACTCCCGTTGTGAGGAGGCCCGGCGGCACGGCCCCCTCTCCCGTTGCCCCCTTCTGAGGACTACAGGACCATCGCGGAACTGCGAGAAGACCGGACAGCGCAATCCGGATATTGGCCTTCGGGAGCCGGTTGAGAAGTATCCCGCCCGCGGTTGGCGAGTGTCCAGACGTGGTCCAGACGAGGGGAGGTGGCAAGCCGCTTGGAGGGGTGCACGCAGTCGAGCGGCCCCGCATCAAGAGAATTTGGTGAGCATGCCACGCACAACAAGCAATGTGAAATTGTGAGGGAGGGGGGAGGAATTAAATACGGGAGGTGGGAGGTGTTGTACAGGTGCGCGGCGAAGGTTTGACAATTTAGTGTAGGCAATGAAATGAATGGTAGCCGAACGAGTGCGAGAGCAGTCGGCTACGTTGCGCGAGAGAGGGAGGTGGAGCACGAAAACATCACGTGCGGCCGCTCGTAGACACTGATTGGCCTAGGTCGCGACTACGTGTAAGGGTGTGTGTGTGTGGTTTCCTACGATTTGGCATTTATTGATCAATGAGTAGATGAGGATCCCTATTGTTCAAGCAAGAAACTCGATAGGTAGATGACGTTTCCCTGTAGGCGGTAGCTAGTTAGTTGCCCAATACGGAAGATAATTGGCTGGTTAAGCCCTCCTGTCGAGGGGCGTATCACACGCGAGGCGACGCAGTGTGCGCAGTCCGATTATATTATTGATTACCTTGTTCCAGGAGTGACAGAAAGACAGCTGTGAGGATTAACGGGGGTAGATTGCAAGTGTATTTTGGACTTAAAGAATATATGAAGAACTTACCAGTAGTTCGAAGAGATCGGTGACGTCACCAGTAGGGCTTTCATAGGATATCCCGAGCACAAGGCATCTTTCTTTCTGAGAGTGGTGGGGAAGAGAACTGTGGTAAGGGAGTGGAAATGGAGATAAACGGTAATGAGTTGATCGGGGAAAGGCGAAACGGGGGACGTGGCTGCGCACGGAGAACGCCGGCCACGGCAAGTGTAGAAGAAGGAGGAGGAGCAAATGAAAATAGGACGACTGTATAAGAACGTCACAAGGGGTACGCAGCCGCAGGGGGCTACGTGCGCCTCGGCCGCAGGGGGCCGTAAGGGTGTTGTGTAAAGGAAGAAAGAAAGAAGAAAATATACAAATGTAAATATTGTATTTTAACAATTTTCCCTAGCGGACTATCGCAAGTCCCCAAACTTACGGGGCCAGGTAAAGGTATAAGGCTGTGTATTGTAAGTGTTAGTAAGATAATAGCTACCAAATAGGGGAAGGATAACAAGTGAAGCGCTACTATGTCATACGGGACAGGATCGTGAGGGTGGGGGAGCACCCTCACTACCCCAATACAACACATATGTACAACACTGTCACCCCACAGGGAGAAACTGATCAAGTATAGCATAGAATGGACACAGGGGACGGACAACAAAATGATAACACCATGGCCGCCTAATGGTAGCTTCGATCCATATACCCAACATTCACTATTAAACCATCTGCATAATACATACAAAGGGAAGAAGTTGACACACCACGTGGAGGTGTTTAACTTATGGAGGATGTTCCAGGGGTCCCGACCAGGACCAAATGGAATGTTCACTATGGGGGAAATACCGGAAGAAAAAGAGATTAAGGAGGAAGGAGAGAATGGGAAAAAGGGGAGTGAAGACCCAAAGAACACGGGGAACGGACAAGAGGGAGGAGAAAAGAATCATAACTCAAAAGAAAATGAAATAAAAAAGGAACAGAGCAACGATATACCCCTAGCAAAGGTAGTGAAAGCAGAGGGAGGGGGGTTGTACCCTTTAAGAGAATTAGGAGAAATAGAAAGAGGACAGTTAAGGGCGGCCGAGGGGTACTCGAACCCGGCATACAGCCCGCCACCATATGTGGCTCATAGGAAGATGCCAGCAGGGGAGGGGAGGACTGGAGAAGAACAAACTGTGGAAATAGGACATGATGAGTGGGTAGCTGCGCAGATACTATTAAAATTACGAGGTTCATTAACAGGAGACGAGAAGGAGGTAGTAAGAAAAATAGACGAGGATAATACCAGGGAGAGTGGAATGAGAGGGGAAGAGCTGTTACGACAAAAGGAAGAGATTTTGGAGGAAAGACTAGCAGAGTTAAGGGATGAGCAGAATGAACTGATCAAACAGCTCGAGAGGGAGGAAAGAGAGAGAGCGAGGGAAAGGAAAGAAGGTAAGAACGAATTAGAAAAAATAAGGGAACGAACTGAGGAGCAAAGGAGAGAAGCTGAAAGGGTAAAAGCAGCAGCAGAAAGGGTATCAAGAGCAGTGCTACGAGAGAGGAAAAAGGAAGAAGAAGAGAAAGAAAGAGAAATGGCAATGTGGAAGAAGAGATTACTATCAGAAACGACTAAGAAATACGAAGAAGGGAGGGTGATAGAGAGTATATTAGAAAGGGAAAGGGTGAGATGGGAAAGGAAGAAAGAGGATGAAAGGATATTGGGAAAGGTTAGTAGTGAAGTAAAGGAGGAATTAAAAAGGAAAAGGGAGGAAATTGGTAGAGAGATGGAGGAGAGAAATGAAGGGGAAAGAGAAGATAGAAGAAGGGAGAGTGAAGTAAGGGGGTATGTATATAGAGACACAGAAGTAGCAACAACATCAGCACAAAGGGGAGCGGTTGGTAAAGGAGAAAAGGGAGAACCGGACCTAATAGACTTAAAAACAGTAACAATCAAGGGGAAAAAGACAGAATGGGGGCTGCCATTTATGAATGACTTTTGTAGTGAGGAAGAAGAAGGAATGGAGAAGGAAGGAAGAAACAGTGAAAGGGAAAGCCTAGATAAGCTATACACCACCCGGACCAATACAGACTCACCATGGATCTGTAGGAGAAAGGATGAACTGGAGAGAAGTGAGGAGGAAGAGCAAGGAATAGCGGAAAGACAGACACATGAAGCCACACCGTCACCATCACACCCTCTCCCATCCCACCCTACATGCTCAACCACCTCACGCTCATTACGTACAATCAAACTTGCGCCCTTCACAAATGAACTGACACCCTATGCAGGTCGACTTAGAGACCTCCCTAGACGCAGGCAGGAAGGACGCATACACACGCCCACATTAAATACAGGAAATGATGGAAGAAGTGGAAAAGATGGAGAAGAAAGAGTTACGAGCAGGGGAAATACGGACGAAATTGACGATGTAGGAGAAAGGGAAGAAGAGGAGGGGTGTGAGGACTCGATTTTATGGAACCCAAGGGGTAAAACGAGACACAACTTAATGCCACTTCTGGAGAGGGGAGGGGTTAGACCACAGTACGTCCCTTGGAAGCATACAGACAAAGAGAATATAAAGTGCAGGCTCCCATCATTAAGTGGAGGTGCGGGTAAATGGATATATGAAATGGAAAAACACACCGCAGGACAGAAACTGGCAGTGGGAGATGTAAAGGGCCTTCTAATATCAATCTTAGGGGATGCAGCGGATGACATTTGGAAGAGAGCAGGATTCCCTGGGGTAACAAAAGCAAACACATCGCACCATGGGGCACAATTCGCAAACTGCAGACATGCACTATGGCAGGCACTGAGGGTACAGTACCCAGACACATCAGACATAGGAGCAATTACCTCACGCAAGATGCGTGAGAACGAAGATCCTGTTGATTATATCCAGGAAATCCAAGAGAAGTGGCGCATGGAAACTAGAGAACAATGAGACAAAACACCAGAAATATTTTATCATATACTAGTACAAGGGCTCCCAGAAGGAGTTCAGAAACAACTGAAGAAAGTAGTGGGAATGGAAGCAAAAGCATGGCCAGAAATCCAACTGACAATAGTGCATCATTGCAGGACATGGCAAGGAAAAATGAAACAAAAGGAAGAGGACAGGAAAACAGAAGAGGCTAAACTAGTACAGAAAAAACGTACTAAATACACAATGGAAGGGGCACTAACAACTACACCTACAACAATGACCCAAAGCCCCACACAAGTAGTGGCTGCACAAGATCCCTCCCAAATACCACCCTCATAGACTATAACACAACAGGTGCCGCCACTCCAACCATACACGACCAACATGGGAGGAGGATACTCAATGCCAGGAGCTGGGTATTATAATTACAACAGGGGAAGAGGAGGAATTATGAGAGGCAGAGGATACGGATATAACACACAACAGCAGGTGGGAGGACTTAGAAATTCCTACCCCACCGGGCAACCAGTATACCAGGACAACACAGGAAGCTTTCCATGGCAGAGTAGGGAACCACCGGTGTGTTGGAGTTGTGGATTAGTAGGGCACATGTCACGCACGTGTAGAGTAAGACCAGGAACACCATCATGGAGCGAACAGGGACAACCAAGGCCCACACAGGAACAGCAGGGCATACAGCAACAGCAGACGTTGCAACAGGGAAATGAACAGCCACAACTAATAACACAACAACAGCCACAGACATATTCAATGCCACAACAACAGGTAGCAATAACACAACAACCCCAAGCACAACAAACACAACTGGGTAGGGTGACGGTCCTGGGACACAACCCTTACACAGGAAATGGTCAATCGTTGTACCCTCAATAGGACAGCCCACAGATGGCCTTGGTGTGTCCCATCCTGTCGGTAACACCTAATAGTGCGGAGGAACCACGCATAGAGGTAACGATAGGTGACAAAAAATTATCATTCCTTGTTGACACCGGGGCGACCCGGTCTTGCATAAGGGAAGGTAAATTTAAGATGTCAGGCGAAGCCATGAACACCCAAGGATTCTCTGGGGCTAGAGGGTTGGTTCCTTTTACTGATAACATTCCCTTATCTATAGGAGATTATGACATGTCAGTACCACTTTTATATTATAGTGCCTCACCAGTAAATATACTGGGGAGAGACATCATGAACAGGTTGAATATGACGATCTCCTTTACGGAGGACGGCATAATTTGCTCTACTCCAGGAATTAACATGCTCACAGCACGACAGATTATGCAAGCCTACTGCGGACAGACAGCGATTAGGGCTGAGCCAGTAGATGGTGAACTCTTCCAGTACGGGACAGACATGGCATTTGCATGGATGCCAGGGATAGAGGGAAAGATCTGGAGGAGGCCAGCAGCCTATTTGTTCAGACCAGAAACACCAGTCAATGAACCAGAAGGAAAGGTGGTTCCAGTGGATATTGAGAGCATTATAGCAACAGCTGATTACATTGCTGTACATGCCCAAGACAGAGAAGGAAGAGCATGGAGGGCAGTGATAGCACTAGCAGAAGGATGTAGACTCACCCAGGTGTCAGATGAGGAGCTGTTCTCAGAAGGAAAGGAGGAAGGTGAAATGGTGTTTATGATGAGTGTGGAAATATGGCTAAGAGTGGCAAACAAACAAGTGGCACAGAAAATTGCAATGGCACTTGAGGCACCCACATCCACCCCAGTTCCCTTCTTTGAGGAGGATATGACAAAAGTACCCACATCATTATGGACTACTAGCCCCTATGACGTGGGGTGCATAAAAAGTATAGGGGGAGTAAGGATAAAATTGAAAAAAGGTGCAATACTCCCCAGAGTGAAACAGTACCCACTATCAAAAGAGGCAGATGAGGGCATATATGAAACCATAACGGCCCTTATAGATAATGGCATATTGGTCCCCTCAGAATCACCATGTAACACGGCTGTATACCCAGTGCGCAAGGCTAGAGGGGGGTCTTGGCGCTTCATACAGGATCTCAGGCCCTTGAACAACATAGCAGAAGCAGAATACCCCATAGCCGCAAACCCGGCCACAATATTGTGTGGCATTCCAGCAGAAGCATCACGATTTACAGTGATCGACCTTAAAAATGCTTTTTTCTCAATACCATTGCACCCAGACTCACAAGATCTGACAAGCTTTACTTATAGAAACACAAAGTGGAAACACACCAGATTGCCACAAGGGTACTGCGAATCACCCTCAATCTTCAACAGAGTCATACAGATGGATTTGGGTAACATTGAAGTGGAAAGCACAGTGTTGCAGTATGTCGACGACATAATAATTTGCAGTACAAACGAAAGAACATGCAGGGAGAACTCATTAAAGATGCTGACAATATTGGCTGAAAAAGGTTACAAGGTAGACATGGAAAAGTTACAGTACTGTCAAGAACAGGTACTTTACATTGGTCAGCTCATATCCCAACATGGAAGAAAGATTGCACCACAAAGAGCACAGGCCATTTCAAAAACGCCAGTGCCACAAACAGTGAGGGAACTGCAGCAGTTCCTGGGTCTGTGCAACTACTGTAGAGCATGGGTATTTGATTACAGCTCATACATAGGACCCCTGCTTGAGGCGTTAAAGGAAGCTAATAAAGGGGAGAAAAAGTTGGGGTGGACAATGGAAATGAAAGAGGCTTTTGATGAACTGAAAGATGCGATATCAACTGCTCCGGTACTGGCAACCCCAGACTATGAGCGACAATTCTTTATATTTTCACATTGCGACTCAGCAGTAATGAAAGCAGTGTTGGCTCAAAAAACAAGCATGGGATACAAACCAGTAGCATTTTACAGTGGCCACTTAGATCCTGTGATGTTAGGTCATTTCCCTTGCGAACAAGGTCTCGCCGCAGCTGCTTTTGCGGTAGAGAAAGCATCAGCAATCACCATGGGGTGCCCAACTACACTGTTTGTGGAACATGCACTATTTGCAATATTGAATAATCCTAAGTCCACCCTAACCACGCAAAGGGCATCAGGTTATGAGATCATCTTATCCAGAGCTGAACTATCAATTGTTAGATGTAGCACGGTCAACCCCGCAAGGTTCCTAGCAGAAGTAATTGAGGAAGGAGATTATGCCCACGATTGTACGCAAATAACTGAAATGTACTCATGTACTAGAAAGGTTGAAGAAATCGCACTAGAGGGAGGTGAGCTCCTGTTCATTGATGGGTCATCAACTATCGACCAAAGGGATGGTATAAGGAGGACTGGGGCAGCAGTGGTAAAAATGATGGAGGTACCGGTGTGTGTGGCAATGAAATGTGTACAACTACCACAGCATTATTCCGCTCAAGCAGCAGAATTAATTGCACTAATCTTGGCGTTGAAGGAAAGCTTTGACAAACGAGTGACCATATATTCCGACAGCGCATATGTTACGTCCACTGTCCACTCAGGGCTTTCGAAATGGAGAAGAAGAGGGTTTAGGAGAGCTGATGGCACTCCAGTGCAACATGCCCTCCTATTGGCTGAACTAATTGAAGCAAAAAATGACCCCCAAGAATTAGCTATGGTCAAATGCACCGCACACACCAATGGTGAAGACCACATTTCAAAAGGGAATGCAGCAGCAGACGCACATGCGAAGTATGCTGCATATTTTGGTGAGATATGGAACCCCCCAGAGTCAAAGAGAGGGAGAGGGAGGGGAAAGGCTAAGGAGATGTTGATAAGAGAAGGGTACACCCATCTCCCAGCCACACAGATAATGGAGCTACAAGCGGCTGCACCAATGGCAGAAAAAGAAATATGGGTAAAAAGAGGATGCACAATGTCACCAACTGACGCACTATGGCGCCAGGGTGACACTGGAAAGATTGTAATACCACTGGCACTATTGAACACCGCCCTGAGCCAACTACACCACCCAGCCCACACAGGCAAGGAAGTAATTGCAGCACGAATTAGGGAAGACTGGTTCTGCCCCGAGTTAAATTCTCATGTGTCAAATTTTATCAGCAATTGTCTCACATGTCAACAGTTTACGGCCGGTCACACTCTGAAGGTGATAAGAGGTACTATACCCCGGCCAGAGGGACCCTTCCAACATCTCCATATTGACTATGTTGATATGATCAACGTATGTCAAGGAAATAGGTATATGATTGTAGTAGTATGCCCATTCTCGAGGTGGATTGAAGCAGGGCCCTGTTCACACCCAGATGCATTTAGAGCAGCTAAATTCCTAGTGAGGGAGGTCTTCCCCAGGTGGGGAGTGTGCGAGGTACTGCGGTCAGATAATGGCCCACATTTCGCAAACGAAATGTTCCAGCACATCACATCCCTACTGAACATCAAGCATAAATTTGCATGTGCATACCACCCACAGGCCAACGGTATATGTGAACGCCTGAATGGCCTATTAAAGGAGGCAATTGCAAAAATACAGCAAACAACAAAGAAGAGTTGGTTGTATTGCCTTCCACTAGCCCTATTTGAGCTAAGGAATAGACCAGACTCCGACCACCACCTCACCCCTCACGAGGTGGTTACCGGACGTCAAATGCGCCTTCCCTAACGCCAACATCAAGAGCATTTACCGACCACGAGAGTACTGCAAATGTCCTTGGTGATGAAATGTACCAATATGTGTCTTCTTTGATTACTAGTGTAGTGTTTGTGTCTCAACAGCTCGAGCGCACGCGGGGCGGGTCTAACAGCGATCAACAAGAAGACGCGGATAAAGAATTGGAAAAGGAAAGACTGTGCAAAGTTGCTAAAGGTGACCACGTACTACTTCGCAATTTCAACAGAAAGTGGAACAGCCCACGCTTCACTGGCCCCCATCTGGTAGAGGAGGTATCAACGAGAGCAGTAAAGCTACATGACAAACGTGCCTGGAACCACCTACACGACGTAAAGATCTACAAACTCCATTCCCGCCTAGCACCACGGACAGGGCCATTGGAAGAACGACAACAGCATCACCAACGGAGGAATAAACTTCTACCACAACTAACGGCCTAAGTGTCCCCATTCCCTGCCACCCCTCAGATTCCCCAGAGACAACTACTAGAAAAGAAAAGGGTGATCCCCATACCGCCCACCCCATGGTTACATGATTAAAGAGTAAAGAGACTTCCGCCAGTTGAGCCCCAAACCCTCTGCCCATTGACCCCCTACCCACTGTAGTAATAACTGAACTGAAGGACATTGTCTTGCACATATACACATGTAAACACCTGAATGTTCTCTTTCTTTTCTCTCGCACATGCAGGTACAGCGTATTATTGTACTACTAAGAAAGTAGATAACTAACCAATTCACTGCCCAGGAGTAGATAATTACCTGGAAGAATTGTCACACCAATTTGTATATGAAATAAAAAGGCCAACGTACCTGAAAAGAAGGAGGGTACGTGTCTACTACACAGCCTTCCTCTTGGCCATAGAACATTCAATGCCCCACCTCCAACCATACTTGCCTGCCCTAAGAGATAGATCGCTTAGATTGGCGTGGGAACAGCTCTTCGCCTGGGCACTGAATGACTACCTGATAAGGAGAGCTTAAAAACGACAACTAACACTAATAACAAGCATATTAAGAATTTTCAGGCGGGCAACTGTAACCTCGCAAGAATAAGCTGCCGGACTGCAGCAAGGTAAGAGCAAAATGCCGGTGAAATTAGTATCTGTAATAAAATTGATAGGGATTTTAATGATCACCGGGTTCTTGGCTGCCTCTGTATGGCAGTACAGCTATGCTATCGATATTATTGCTGTACCCAAACCTAATACACCCCTAACCCCAGCTGCAACAGGTATTACGTCAGGTGATACTAGTAAAATCCCACACAAGGAAAATAGAGTTAAACGCAGCACATACTCAGATAATAAAGGTATTGACAACTACATACAAGATTCAGCACACATCTCAAACAACATATGGTACCAACACATGACCCACATAGGTAAACAGACAACAGAAGACAGCTGCTACGTTTGCTCATTAATCCCATACGCCATGAGCGCTTCTCGAACATTTGTTGCCACGGAGATAGATGGAAAATTAGCACAATGTATAATATACCTGGCACTGTTCCAGACGAAAGGAAGACTTCAAGGGACAGTGGTGCAACTGGTGTGGAAAACACGAGATACATATCCATATGAAAACAACTTCCTCAAGACTTATTTGAGTTACCACAAGAGCAGTTTACATGCTGAAGGATTCAGATACATAACAAGTGGTCCTGGAAAAGGAGAAACAAAGAAAGTAACACTACAGTACCTACCATGTGATTGGTACGCCACTGAAGTCCCTGGTAAAAACGGATGTTGGGAAAGACCACTGGTGATAATAACAGGGAAGGTGTACATGAACAACAAATGGGACATAGAAGTGGTTGGCAGCAACATGGTAACAAAAGAAAATATTTCAACTATTGATGGACACAACCATAGATGTTGGATGACTTGGGTCAAGTACGTACCCATGCTCACGTGGATGGAGAAGGATGAAGACCCAATAACAATACTGCCGCTAACTGCGCCTAAGGTGTGCTACCAACATAAAGGGGAGGTGGACGTAGGATACAACACCAACTGTGAAAGCGTGATGGAGTTACCTGAGGGGGGAGCAGGAACAGCAGTAGTAATGGACCATTACTGGGCCTGTGGAAAAAAGGCATACCACACACTGCCCCCTCTGTGGAATGGTATATGCACAATGGTGCACGTTAATGTACCATCACTAGTGGTACCCCAGAAACATGTCAATATGGCGAACTTCCCCAAAATGGATGAAGGGAACAAAAGGAAGAAGAGATCTGTACAACCTCAGAAGGGGCCAGAGAGCAAAACCGACGGCAATAATACTGTCCTGAATAGAAAGAAAAGACAAGGAGAACCTCTGACAGGAAATTACCTATGCGGAAGGTCGGAAACAGCACTAACTTCAATTCCACCAGAGCACAGACTATTCAGCAGAGCAGCAATGTTCTTCTCCTCGATAATACATCCAGGACTACAGTCTTACGCAAACGCAAAATGGCTCCAGATAACTCGATGGGAACTAATGATGACTATTAATTCTACGGTAAATGGATTCAATGCAATAAAAGAGGAACTGCGAGCTGTGAGGATGGTAGCACTTCAGAACAGATATGTACTGGACCTCCTCACAGCAATGGAAGGAGGAGTTTACGCTAAGATAGGACAATCATGCTGCACATTCACCCCTGCCAACGATGCTGACGATGGTACACTGACAGAAGCAGTTTTACAATTGGCCCAGATGCATTCAAAAATGATGGATGAAAGTAAAGGTGTGAAAAAGGATGAGAGCTGATTTTCAATATTATGGTCATGGATGCCATCTTGGTTGTCAGATGGACTGAAGATTATAGTTGGATGTACTATTTTGGCTGGAGCTACACTGATCATAATAAGATTTTGGAAGGCCCGGAAGGCACGCACCACAGACGAGATGATCGAAATGGTTGGTATGCACCTCTTGATGCCAACAGATGATGGCAAACACACAGGCACAATCGTCAAAGGAGAGAGAGAAGTTGCGCAACCAGATCATCACCAACCACCTGGACCCACCATCTGTGAAGCTCGAAAACTCAAGAAAACCAAGGAGCTACATAGGGAAATGGGTATACTGCACTCCTGGAGGAACCTGTGCATATATGTATTGGTCATTTGAAGACCATGTTAACCACTATGGACATTTGGGAGGAATAACTAAAATATGGAGAGTAAGAGGAGATAAAGAAAAGGATATGTTTGTGGTCGACAAGTTGACCAGAGGGGGGACTGAAGTGGGAGAATGGAAGAACAGGCTCCCGCCCTTCCCCTCTCGCACTTGGCCTAGAGGATCACGGCCTAGACACCCGCCACGAGAGGAGTTTGCCTATCTACCAGACGACCAAATACCCTGGTACAGGAACATACGGATGTGCCCACCTACCTGCCCAGCAGCCTGCCCTGTCCATGCCGACACCTGCGGCATGGATCAACTCGACTAAACCTACACGTCGTTAGAGATGCCATGACGACCTAGCCAACGGTCAGCACACCTGTGCAAACATGCACACCGGACACTCCCACACCAATCCACACGAAGAACATACTCAGTGCTATGACGTAGGCGACAGACATACCCACGGACGTGCATCTTTATTATTTTCCACATAGGCTCTCAAAATGCAGAAACGCAAGATGCATAATGAACTTATCTAAAAAGGCTTGCTCACGCTTCTTCTAAGAACCATGTACCATAACGAAGAATATAATGGAGACACGATACTGAGGATAGAGCAATATGATACCGTAATCTAAAGCGCTCTGCATCAAACGGTTCCACCTATGCACCAGGCCCAAGTAGGCCGCAAGCAAAAGCTTCCATGAACATTGAAAAGCTTCCATGAACATTGAATGAGCAAGAGCTCGGTTGCTGACCCTGCAGAATGAGCCCGGCGAAAGCACACCGCCAAGGGCACGATGTTGCAATCTCGCACGCCGCAAGCCGACGCCAAGGTCGCACCTGCAAGATAAACCAGGCACACAGTAGGAAAAACAATATTAATTGTGCTGAATTTTGCCTCAAACACGGTCCCACCTCACGTGACAAAGCCAAACCTGACAGGATGCCAACCCCAGGAAGAAGGAGACGCCTGAATCCCACGTTTCAAGACACAGGCAGATACAATTAAAAGACTCATTGGACATCTGCAGCAGTGGGAGTAGTCGACCTCCCAACATATGAATAAATCCTCACATTGTTTACACCTACCCATAGTGAAACATTGTTGCAAATGACAGGTGCACCGCGAGCTGGGAACAGCGATGGTCCCTGACTGGGAGGCTCGTGTGTGGACCAATCAGAACATGGGGCTCTTATCACTGACGCCATTAACATTGACCAATCCTCAGAGGTCTCCATGTAACAATTTTCATGTATCAATTTGAAGGGACAACCCAAGTATACCACCTGACTAACCCTTAACCACTAATAATGCGCTCTATATGTATGCTATACTAACCCTACCACTCGAGTAACCAATCCAGAGTGGAAATAGGTTTTTGCTAAACTTTCTAAGGTGACGCAAGTAGCACGTCATACTAAGGTAAAAAGGGCCTGCGAGCCCCACGAGTGTGTGTGTCAGGACGGACGCGTGTGATCCTTGACCCATCCCTGCCGTTTTGTCTAATAAACAGCAGAGTCACCTTGCTTCTTGCGTGTGTCTCATACTCTATCTCTTTTGGGATATACGGGAGGAGTTGGGGCCTCCCTGCCCGGAGGTCTACGGACGGCCCGGCCGACCCCGGCAGAATTTCCCCCCGACACTAGAAAGACCTGCAGACAGCATGAAGAGCCACTATGACTTAAAGACTACTAAAAAATAATACCATGCAGGAGACCGGGTCTACTTATACAATTTCCAAAGGAACCAGGCCAATCTTATCAAAATTTGATTATTGTAACTCCCTTTACATAGGGTCTACCAAACAAATAATCAATCGAATACAAGTGCTCCAAAATAATGCACTTAGAGCGGCCCTAAGTATTCTCAGAAGAGCACATATCTCCGAAATAAGACGGAAATACAAATGGCTATCTACCCAAGAAAAAATCAACCTCAAAGCTGCATCTCTCGTCCACAAATGCTTAAATAACAAAGCCCTGCGCTACCTAACAGAACGATTTAATAGAACAAACCTTACCAGACCTACAAGAAGAGTTAGCCCCAACGGCCTCTTAGTGCCCAGATTCAAACTAACCACCATTGGAGGATCTAGCTTCCCAGTTAAGGCAGCTCAATTATGGAACTCACTACCCCATGCACTTAGATCTGACCAATGTTCAACAAATTCAGACAGAACACAATAAAATGGCTAACTGAGAATGCTATGTAACCTGCACTCTCCCATGCACCCACCACTTGTCCTGTACCTGATGGAGACTGACCTGCTACTGTGTAACGCTAGCTCTATGATGATGTTTGTTTGGTTGTGCATCGTCTGTACTTGTTTTTGTCTCACCCTGTGGTGCCATGTTCTGTAAATGTGTAACTTTTGGAACTAAGCTGTAAACCTACGTGTTCTCATGCGCCCTGCTACCTCATGGCGCACACAATAAATAAACAAACAAACAAACAAACATCACAAATTTTTGCCTACCTGTAGGGGTCCTTTTGAAATTGTAGACAAAATCTCAGAGGGGGAAGATAAGTGGGCCCATATTAACCAACTAAAGTTTTGCCATCCAAGGCACGCTCTGCAGCAACTGGAGGAGTCTTCTGGAACCCCAGAGAGGGTCACTCCAGCTCCCTAGAATTCCAACTAAAAAAAAAATATTCCATCTATATAGTCAATAAATTGCCAATAGAAAAATGTGTCCTGATTTATCAAAATGTATGTGTCCGCCCCACTGCATTGATAGTGGTGGGGAAATGTCTACAAATATGTTTGTGCTTCGTCATCCTAGAATTGGAAATCATGGAGACGAAAAAACCAAGGAGGACCACACGGGGACCGGAAGGAAAGATCCAAGGGGCCCGGAGTATCGCTTCATACCCACATCAGGACAGGGCGAGGAACTTGTCGATCCACCCCTGATGGAAGAAAAGATGATAAACTTTGCAATTTTTGGAACCAAAAGAAATGGGACTGATCATCCCAGTCCTGCGACTTCCCATTGATGAACGTGCAACGCCAAATTGCAAGGGGGGCTTGTGGGATGTTCTGACCCACCAGGCTCTGCTCTGCAACATCACTGTGTGCTGCTTTCATCAGAAACAACAGGATGGCCGCCAAAAAGCTCTATGCGCTAGAAATCTCTGAGAAGATTTCCCAAAGGGGTCAGCCTACCGACCCCTTTGGGAAATACATAAATAGGGACAGTTTGGGACCTAGAGACACACACAGATTCACCCATCAACTGACTTACTGGTGAAGCGCTCTGCAGGAGAACCCAAGCTGAACCCTTCTCAGCTGGCCTTTAAAATCTTGCAACCTGATTGTAACCCCAGAGTTCCAAGGGGCACATCAAAAATTGAACAGCCTGGCTGTGCTGTTTCTGCTTTCTCACCAATAACTCTTCCTAAAACCCAGAGATCCAAACCAGTAGAGCAGAGCTGTAACCAGATAGCTGGATCCCAGAACCAACTCGTCAGATCCAGTCCAGAGGCTGTGCAGAGAGTGTCGTGCTGAGTGCAGAACCAGGTGCCTGAATCCTGTCTGGTGGGCTAGCAGAATTCCAGTCCAGAACCCTTTGACCAGATCTTTGATGGACCTATTCCAAAACCATAGTTGTGAGTATCTATAGCATAGAATTGTCCATAGCCAATCTCTTATCCTTAAGTAATCCAATCCAAAACCATTCTATCATATCCAGAACTGCATTGTAGAATCTCTTTGTCTTTTCTGAATCTTTCCCTCATCCATATAGTCCTTTGTAAATTGTAGTGATAAATTCATCTTTGCGCTAATATATTTGCTGAAGAAAGACAAGTGTCTTGGCCGGCAAAAGTCAGAGCAGAGGCGCCGCTGTTCTGGTGGCTGTCTGTTGGGTATCTTGCATCTTCATAGCATTCTTAGTGTAAAGAAAATCTGTTTGTAATTTCAAAAGCGCATCTTTCATTTGAAAATCTTGAGTCTTTCTGAGAAAAAAAACGACCTCTACTAAAACTTCTGTAACTTCTATACCGTACATGCTAGAAGCAAATCTAAAACCGCATTCCAACTCCTTATAGTTTTGCCGCAATCGCATTTCTAGCGTGCTGAAAAGTTTGCAGCAAATTTGCATTTGACTCAATTTCAACTCGTGCAAAACAGCTGTTCTTTGCAATTTTTGGAACCAAAAGAAATTAGACTGATCATCCCAGTCTTGCGACTTCCCATTGATGGACATCCAATGCCAAATCGCAAGGGGGGGCTTGTGGGATGTTCTGACCCACCAGGCTCTACCCTGCAACATCACTGTGTGCTGCTTTCATCAGAAACAACAGGATGGCTGCCAAAAAGCTCTATGCGCTAGAAATCTCTGAGAAGTGCGCAGAGAAACCTGACAAATAGGCCGCCAATCCATTTTTGCCTGTTCCAGTGGTGGAACCGGAGACCACACTACCAAAACCTGTCATTGGGCTGCCCACAGAGTGAAATGGAACTATTTGAAAAGGCAGTGTTGCATTCCAAGGAAAACACAGAAGTGCTTTAAAATCTGTTTTTCCTTGGCTGTTGAAAGTGCAAAATCATGGTTCTCAAACATCAGAAAAGATCCAACATCCTTGTTGGGTGTTAAACATCACTTTATTTAAATAATCCATATTAGCACAATGTCAGGAGAAGCACATTTCATTACAAAAATATCCATTCAAAAAGGTGCTTGCCTGGAAAAATATGTCAGAATATGGGCACAGTACCGCCACTCACCTGTGTCAGAGCTGTCATTTACTTATACTGTTAGTTAAACTTGTACATTATGATCGAATTGTGGAAAAGAAGAGACTTGCCATCAAAAGCAATATATGTTGCTACAATTCAATCTCTATGTTTGAAAAAGACTGGAATTATGAGATCTGGGTATATATTTGTTGAAAATGTAAGTTTATTTAGAAAAGACAATTTGAAACAATGGGTTTTTAAAAGGGAACTAATGTTAGCCACAGTACTTCAAAGGCACATTCCACAGTTTGCCCCAAACAAAGACATCTCCCCCCTGCTCTCTGCTCAGGTACTGTCATTGGGCCTCATTACGACCCAGGCGGTAAGTTACCGCCTGGGTCGTACCTTTACCACCATGGCGTAAACTACATTTACGCCATGGTGGTTGGCGGACTTACCGCCCCATTCCGAGGTCGGCGGGGCGGTAAGTCCCCAATCCCCATTTACCCTTCCCCATTCCCATTTTTGCCCCATAGGGCATAATGGGACTGGGGAAGGCGTTAATTACGCCACCGTAAATTACGGTGGCGTAATTAACAACATGGTTTAGCGCCATGGATTTTAACACCTGCTAAAAGCAGGTGTTAAATCCGCCATGGCGCTAAGGGACCTCGGAATAAGGCGGTAAGGGTCAGCGCTGTTTACGCCGCCGTAAACCCCTTACCGCCTGGGTCCTAATGAGGCCCATTGAGTTGTTAATGGAGGTGGGTGGAGATTTTGGCCTGTTGCTCTGAGGAGAGACAAAAGACTCCCTTGATTGAAAAGATATGTAGATTCAACTGTCAACAGAAAACAACTGCCGGCAGGAAGAGAGCCTGGGACTGCTCTGGGCCCAGCAAACCATGGAGGTGGGACCAGACAGATTTGTGTATATTAGATTACAAGAGAATATCTTTTTGGAAAAGACTCATAGAAAACTGTGAAAAATGTGTAAAAATCTGTAAATTAGAGGTTCTTAATATGAAAATGCTGCTCACCGTTTGAAACTACTCTGAGCTCTGTGCGATGTTCAGAGACAGAGCTACCGAAATTTGGATGTTGTAGCAATTGTGAAAATGCTAGCAATATGAAACTTCACAGGATTATGCCCAGATGTCATGCGCATGTATGGAGAAAAATCTGGACAGATCTGACCCTGGGTACCCAACCAAAAGCGTGAAAAACTGTCAATTTTGAACCGAAGCTTGCACTAAAATGGAACTCGGACAGATACGTGCTCTACTAAATCTGTGATGTGAATCTATATTATTAGCAAGTTGGTGATAATGTAAATATGATTTATGTGCAAAATATATTTACTGCACTGAAACAAAGGGGAGGTATTCCCTGGATTGTAAAATGCAGCATCACTATGACACTAGATTTCCTTCTCAAATCAGGAGAGGGGAAATACTTTAACCAATAGGAATCCTAGAGGGTGTGCTTAGTATAATTCAGCCTACTGACCCCTTTGGAAAATACATAAATAGCGACAGTTTGGGACCTAGAGAGACACACAGATTCACCCATCAACTGACTTACTGGTGAAGCGCTCTGCAGGCGAACCCAGATCCAAGACTCCAGAACTTTGAAAGCAGAAGGCCCAATTCCAAAGCTGAACCCTTCTCAGCTTGCCTTTAAAATCTTGCAACCTGATTTTAACCCCAGACTTCCAAGGGGCACATCAAAATTCGAACAGCCTGGCGTTGCTGTTTCTGCTTTCTGGCCAATAACTCTTGCTAGAACCCAGAGATCCAACCAGTAGAGCAGAGCTGTAACCAGATAGCTGTAACCCAGAACCAACCCGTCAGATCCAGTCCAGAGGGCGTGCAGAGACCAGAGTGCCGTGCTGAGTCCAGAACCGGGTGCCTGAATCCTGTCCGGTGGGCTAGCAGAGTTCCAGTCCAGAACCCTTTGACCAGATCTTTGAAGGGCCTATTCCAAAACCATAGTTGTGAGTATCTATAGCATATAATTGTCCATAGCCAATCTCTTATCCTTAAGTAATCCAATCCAAAACCGTTCTATCATATCCAGAACTGCATTGTAGAATCTATTTTGTCTTTTCTGAATCTTTCCTTCATCCATATAGTCCTTTGTAAATTGTAGTGATAAATTCATCTTTGCGCTAATATATTTGCTGAAGAAAGACAAGTGTCTTGGCGGGCTAAAGTCAGAGCAGAGGCACTGCTGTTTCGGTGGCTGTCCATTGGTTATCTTGCTTCTTCATTGCTTCCTTAGTGTAAAGAAAATCAGTTTGAAATTTCAAAAGCTCATCTTTCATTTGAAAATCTTGACTCTTTCTGAGAAAAAAAATGACCTCTACTAAAACATCTGTAACTTCCATACCGTACATGCTAGAAACAAATCTAAAACCGCATTCCAACTCCTTATAGTTTTGCTGCAATCGCATTTCTCGCGCACTGAAAAGTTTGCCGCAAATTTGCATTTGGCTCAATTTCAACTCATGTAAAATAGCTATTCTTTGCATCCGACCTCAGAATTCAGTTTTCACTCTGCTAGTTATTCAATCATTATTGCTAGTGTTTATCTGAAACTATACAAAGCAGCTCCCACTAGTTTTGAATCCAATTTAGAGAATTAAATTAATTTTTCAGTGTTGTCCCAGTCATTCAAAACCACATTCAAAAGCATTTGACCTGTTTTGAAATCATTCATGTTTCTCTGTGCTTGTTGGGGGGGAATTGGGATTGACTATATTGGTTGACATTGTATATTCCTGAAACCTGTTTTCTCTCCCTCCCTCTCTATACTGGGATTGAGTAGTATCAGGGGGAAAGAGTGACATTGCATTTGATTGAAACCACACCAAGTATTATTGCATGCTGCATTGTTTTCCTATCCATATCAAGTATTATTCCATGCTGCATTATTTTTTGTATCCATACTCATTATGATTAAAGAGATTGTTAATTGTTGTGATATCACCCAATGGTGATTATTGTATAAATATTAATAGTGTGATATAAATATATTGTTCAAATCCATAAAATAAATCTTTTAACTTTGCAAAACAACCTGCTTCTTGGTTCAGTGAGACCAGGGGGGATTCAAAGAGAGGGGCGTGATATAAGGGTACATCATTCTGAAACAAAATAACTTATAAACACATATATATAATTAAGGATTCCAACTGTGCATCACACGCTAGGCATTGACTTAGGTGGAGTGCTGGGATGAAATCACAAACACTCAATTCCTGGGCATCTGGATGAGTAATCATCCTTTGCTAGCCCATTCTGCTCCCACCAGCCAATGATAGTGAAGCAGCCCGTTTGATTGTACAGAGCAGGGTAATATGATTAGACCGAGTATGTGCCAGAAGGGGAGAAAAAGAGTTGTATATAAGGTGCTTTATCATCAGTGTATCAGTGTTACAACCAATTACGAGCAAGGAAACACAAGCTAGTCCATTTGTATCTATGGGCGTCCACATGAGCAACCACACCATTGCCAGCAAACCCTTATCACAGCAGGGTCTGCAAATGGAGCAGGCCTTGTGACTAGTCTGTGCAGGCCCATGTTTTTTGGATTAACAGCTCTTCAAAGGATAGCCCAAGGAATTGTATATAATAGATTATTTCATAAAATAAGGAAGCTCAGGCCATTCAATCTGTCTGACATTCTGGGTGGCAAACCACCCCATTGCAAGCCACCCTATTCCCAGTGGGCACTTCTAGTAAAGCATGGCATGCGATTGGTCCAATCAGGGTTAATTGTGAATGAGGAGCACCTAGCTTCACTGTTGCAACCACAAAAAAAAGGACACCTTTTTCATTCCAATTGCCTGGGTCCCAGGATTATCGTTCACCCCATTTCCAGACAATAAGACTGCTTGCGGCTCCCCTGCGTAAAGCAGGCCCTGTGTTTGTCACAAACACATACACATAATTGGGCTGAGCAGCTACTAAAGTGGGAGCCAACAATTTGTACATAAGGTGCAGTATCACTGGAGGTACAGCCAAATAAGACAAGCATTGGTAATGCTAACAGTTTGGGTTTTTGTGTAGGATTGTGAAAGGCACTTGCCAGGCACTGCCGTAGTGGTATTAACTGGACAGTGATGGTAGCAGGTGCACAATAGTGTGAGTACCTGGACGTCTAATAGCAGTGCCTGGCAAATGCCTACTACTTTTACACAAGCCAAATCTGTTGCTTTTGCCAATGCTTGTTTTTAACAAGACTTCAGCGAAGGACGAAGGCAGACCAAGTTTAGCCATTTGTATTACACAAGTAGTGTGTTTAAAACTCCAATTGATTAACTCTCAGAAGACCGCTTTGAAAAATACTTCTAGGCACCTGAATGCAAAGTTTGATGTCAAGGCTTGTTAAGGCTTGATTAAAGAAAGTTCAAAGAGTTCCCAATGGGAGGTGTTGTGGCCGTAGGGATTAGCATGGCCATGAGAAATCAATGCGTGGGCCTCTGGGCATCAGGTGACTGACCATCCCATGGGCAGCCCGTAATGCTCCTAAAAGAGAAATAGTAGGGGGATTGATTGCTTGATTGGTCTGAGCAGCACCTGGCAGGAAAGATAATTTATTTTTTATTTTTTTTTGTTTATACCTGTATAGACAGTTTTTACAAAAGAGAAGGTTCTTTCCTCGTGAACTTTGTTTTGTTTTGTTTTTTAATTTCTTTTGGTGTGCTTGTGAGGGTTAAATCCTTTGATGTTGAATCTTCTAAGGTAAAGAGTCTATCTCAAGGCTGTGCAGGAAGTTTCCCATTGCAATGACCGGTTTTTGATTTAACCCATTCATCAGAAATGTCCACCAATAATCTTCATCCAGCCTTGAATAGTCTGAGTAGAGGTGGCCAAGGTGGATTTCTCTGTTAGAGAATAAGGCTGGACAGGTAAGAGTTAGATGCTTTAGGCTTTCGATTGTGTTAGGCATCGCGCAAAAACCGCAGGTGTTGGCGTCTGTTTTTCTTCATATTCCCAGGATCTCGTTTGTTTTCAGGATCTTTAATCTTGCTCTCAAGAATGTTGAATGAATTTTCTTGTTTGGGAATTTCAATAAGAAGCTGATGGGCAGGGGAGTTGCTAGGTCTGGAAAAGACCCGGGGCTAAGCTAATGTCGGAACTGTTGGGACTGGGGGCTAGCTAGTCTTTTGGCTGTAGCTCCTGAGATTCTATCCGGGGCTACAACCAAAAGATCAGGGGCTCTACCGCCCTTAGCCCCCCCTAGCAACGCCCCTGCTGATGGGTTTATTTTTTGCGCGAAAGGAGGCAGGTGAGCTATGGACTTGTAGCTCAGCACTTTTGACTGTGTATCACACCAGTTTCTTTGAATTTTTACAGTTTTTATTGGATTGGTCAGGAGTTCCTCTTCGGTGCTTCCTATCTCTTCTAGGATTGTCTGATTTTTGCTGATCCAAGGTTGAAGCAGTTTGTTAGTGCCTTTCTTCATTTCTTCATGGATGAGTGTGTAGTTTTTTTCTTTGGAGGATCTTGTTTTCCTGTAAAGCATCATGCTGTTAAGAGACACTGTTCCTTTAAGCGAGATGAGTCCATGCTCTCTTCTTATCAGAGCCATTGGAGTAGAGTCTGGAAGACGAAGTAGCTTCCTCCAGAGAAAACCTTCAAGTTGTAGCCAGATGATTTCAGGGATGGTGGGCATGGCTTCCACTCCGTAGTGAGGGCTGGTACCACCTTCGCCTTATAGAAGGTGATTGCCACTTTGGGTCAGAAACTATCACATTTTTTATCCATCAGTATCATTTGGTTGGTCAAGGTTTTCTTTTTAAGAACCAAGGTTTCTTGCATCAGTAGTTCTCTATTTTTGTTGCTAAAGGTGATCCCCAGATATCTGAAGGTTTTACTTCTTCAAGTCATTCTCTGGCCAGGAGCCATGCACTGTGGACTTTCCATTTGGTTGATTTGTCTAGTCGCATCACTTTGGTCTTTACAGTGTTGCTTTCTAGATCGTTGGTTTTGAGGTATTCGTGCAGGTTGTCCAGTTTTCTCTGCAGCCCGATCTTAGTTTGGTCGATTAGAATGATGTCCGCGTATAGCAAACTGCTGACCTTTTCGGTGCCCAAAGTTGGTGGAAAGGCGTTGACGTCCTTTTCAGAGTGTTGGTAGTCTCCTGTGTAGGCGTTATACATTGCCAGAGCCAGTGGGCATCCGGCATTTTAATAAAAAAAAAAAGATGCATGAAGGGAATTTGCAATGTGTTGCAATACACACTTTCCACCACCCGCAAAAAAGACATCTAAAAACAATGGGCCTCATTACACGATAGGCGGTAAGGGTTTACGGTACCGGTATTTTTACTGGTACCGGTAAATCCTTACCGCCTTTCTACGAGGTCCCTTTGCGGGTTGGGCTGCTTTTTGCAGGCGTTAAAAATCCAACCCGCAAAGGGACCAGTGTGCTAATTACGGTACCGCAATTTGCGGTACCGTAATTAGCGCCTTCCCCATTCCCATTATGCCATATGGGGCAAAAATGGGAATGGGGAAGGGCAATGGAGGAAGGAGTAATTACCGCCCCGCCAACCTTGGAATAGGGCGGTAATTCCCCTTTCCTCCAAGGCGGTACCGGTAAATTACCGGCATGAACCATGGCGCTAATAGCGCCATGGTTTACCGCCTACCGTGTAATGAGGCCCAATATGTCTAACAATCCAAATGAGCACCACACATCAACCATCAAAGCTTTTTAATAATTTACAACAAATAATCTTCAAAAACAAAAACTATGTGGTTGATGGTACTCGCCTCGCTAGGCTCATGACTGCGAAGCAAGTTCTCACCAGAACTTTGTGAACATTAAAAACACACAAAGGTTAAAAGGAACGTCAAAACGACGATTATGGATTCCCAAAAACAGGCCTGCAATAACCTTCAAGATTCAGAACAGTGGGTTTGTTTTTTACAACGTCTCTGTAGAATACATGCATGTAGGCACAGTAAGCAATATAATGATTCCAGGGATACGGTGTAGTAGTCGTTGTAAAATTGTTTTCCTGGTTTACCCACTGACTGTTTAAACTTTCTGAGTACTATTTTACAATTGATGGGATTCGAAGGAAATTCTCTTTCGGCGTGACGTGTATGCAAATCACATCAATAAATACAACAAAACAAATAATAACGGTTGTATGACAGAGTCAAGTTGAACCTTTTCTAATTAGATTTGTTCAAACAATGTACTTTTATGTAATTGACATTTTATATGTATGTTATGGTTTGTGAAACGGGGTAGATTGTACTAAATAAATATGCGTCATAAAATAGTATCCTTTAAATGACAATGCAGTTTAAATATGTTTTTTAAGCTGGGTTTTAGAGCCAAACCTTGTGAGGATAGAAAATGAGATGATAGACGTTAATATTTGTGTGCTCACAATTTCATTTTCAAGTTGTATCCATGTTCAGAAATTGAATGTTTTCTGAAAAATTAATCTTGGCTGCTCGAATTCTACACTTTTTTTTTTTGGTGAGGGAACTGAACATTAGTGGCACACGTTTATTTTTCCCGAGGAAACAAAGAAAATATCGGTGTCCAAGTGGATCATGTCATATTTCTGAGGGAATACAAAATCGATGGTTGGGATCGGAGGGGCACATGTGTTCTCCCAGTTAAGCAGAATGCAAGTAAGTGAACGGGTTCCCCTGAGGCAGCAGAACGTCAGTGAGCGGGTTCAAAGTGGCATCTGTTTTGTTTTTTTTTCTGCGGAAACAACACTCCGCACCTGGGTTCAGAGAGACGGGCGTGTTTTAATGTTCTGATGGAATAGAACATCATTGACAAGGATCTGGCTACCGCATACCTTTGTACAGACAATGTAATACTTTTACTGGGTTCAGAGAGAAATGCAGTTGGGTTAAAGTGGGAACGAAACAATCAGCAATTGGATTCAGAGTGACACGTGTTCTTTCCCTAGGAGCAAAATGGAAATGGGGTTAACTGCAGGATGTTGATTGGGGGCACATTTTGCATTTGGGCTTAGTATGTCGGGCGGGTTGTGGAAGAAGGCCAGAGATGCAATTTAACCTGTGTCTGCTCCCTTCTCCGAAGAGATGTGTGAATGTTTACCTTGGTTCTCATCCGAAATTCCTAAAAGGAAAAAGGTATTCAGACAAAAAAATTGTATTAACCAAAATTCGCTCTTTTTGCAAAGACCACAGTTGCGATCACTTACAGCATGATTTCAAGATGTGATAAAAGCTGACTACACACCTTACAGAGTTACAGCATCACTAGACTAACTGAATGTGGCATGCCCATGTCCAACTTCTCACTCAAACTGTGAACATATGCAATAAATAGCTTTTATTAACCAGGCACATACATTATTCTTAGTAATGACATTTAATATCTAAAATTCTTTCGTGATTATGTATGTGCCCATATTATGCACAGTTCCGCTTGCTTGTTTAATGCAAGGTCGGTACACACTACCTCAGAGCTTCGAAGTCATAGCACTAGCACGTGCCAGCTTCACATAAGCTACCTAGAATAAAATAATATATGTTTTCTGACATGGAAACAGAAAAGCAGGGACAGGATTTTGAATGGCAAATGTTGTTTTCTGAAGGAACAGAAAAACATTGGACCTCTTTTTAAGCTTGTCATAACATAAACAGAATCTGTAGTTTGTCTCCATGACCACCATTCTGGCTTCAGAGCTGCCAGAAGCACGGAAACTGCTCTCTCCTGAACACCTGCGAAGACCTGCTCTCCAATCTTGACTCTAATCTCCCTTTGGTCCTCATTCTACTTGATCTATCCTCTGCTTTTGGCATGCTATCAATCATGCCATCTTGCTCAGTCGCCTGCGCGAGAACCTTGGTATTACTGATCAGGCCCTGGCCTGGTTGACCTTCTTTCCCACCGACCAACCCGCTCAGGTCCAACTCGAGTCTTTCTTCTCTTCTATCTCTCTCTACTTGTGGTGTTCCACAGGGATCTAACCTCTCTCCCTGGCTCTTCAACCAGTATCTGACACATTTTGCCAACCACATCGCTACTTTCTGTCCCAATTTTCAATGTTATGTGAAAGACACTCAGCTCTCTTTCAGGCTCCCCTCAGCCACCTCTGCTTATCCTCTCATAACAACTCTCTCTGACTTGTGTAGTGTGCACTTTCATTTTATTGTCTAGGACTGGAGAACTTAATTTATTTTATTGGGGGTTAGGGGGAGACCACCCCATTAAAATATAAAATAAAAGTGCACACTACACAAGTGAGAGAGAGCTGTCAAGTGCTGAAATACATTGCAACTGTATTGAATAGATTTTAGCACTGGACAGCTCCCTGTAATGTTATAAAGTTATGCATGTTTCACTGAATTTCCATGCAAAAAATGTGAAGTGTTTATATAACAAAACCCTATTCGATGAAAGGGATTTGATGCATAAACACTTCACACTTTATGCATGGCAATTCAATTAAACATTTTTCAATGAAAAATAATCGATGGAACAAACCCTCAATGGCAAAGCTTCGATGGAAAGACTAGTAACCATATTCTTCCCTCCCTTCTGAAAATACCACGTCTAATATAATGATGGCATACTGCCAAACAGATGTCATTCACACTTCATATGTGCAGAACACCCACATAAGATCTTCCATCAAACTCAACGTGCGAACTAGTTGTCACTAGTTGCATTGTTAGGTGTAGGCCTCTCTCCCACTGTACAGGACTCTCAAATCTAGCTGTGTTTTAGCCTTTTACTCAAATTGCACTATTAGGTGTAGGCCTCTTTCTCACCATTCAGCTAACAATCTAGCTCTATCTAGCCTTGTTCTCAGATTACATTGTTAGGTGTAGGCCTTTCTCCCACTATGCAGGACTCTCAAATCTAGCTGTGTTTAGCCTTGTACTCAAATCGCACTGCGTTTAGTCTTGCACTAAAAGTGCATTATTAGGTGTAGGCCTCTCTCCCACTGTACAGGATTCTCAAATCTAGCTGTGTTTAGCCCTTACTCAAATTGTGCTATTAGGTGTAGGCCTTTCTCCCACCTTACAGGACTCTCAAATCTAGCTCTGTTTAGCCTTGTATTGAGATTGCATTGTTAGGCCTAGGCCTTTCTCCCACTATGCAAGACTCTCAAATCTAGCTGTGTTTAGCCTTGTACTCAAATCGCACTGCGTTTAGTCTTGCACTAAAAGTGCATTATTAGGTGTGGGCCCCTCTCCCACTGTACAGGATTCTCAAATCTAGCTGTGTTTAGCCCTTACTCAAATTGTACTATTAGGTGTAGGCCTTTCTCCCACCTTACAGGACTCTCAAATCTAGCTCTGTCTAGCCTTGTATTGAGATTGCATTGTTAGGCCTAGGCCCTTCTCCCACTATACAGCACTCTCAAATCTAGCTGTGTTTAGCTTTTTACTCAAATCTCACTGTGCTTAGCCGGTACTCAAATTTCACTATTAGGTGTAGACCTCTCTCCCACTATGCAGGATTCTCAAATCTAGGTGTAGCCTCCATCTCTGTTCAATGAATGTGGATACCTGCTACAGTATGAAAGCTAGGCCCACCGAAATAGGACTCTTAATTTTAGACATGGACATAAATTGCCCGAGCCGAGCAATCTCGGATCCAATGGTGGGTATCTCTTCACACCACTGATGTGGACACAGGCCACAGGCACAGCAAAGCATGCCTGTACAATAGAATACACCTATGGCCTAGCACATCCGGTCTAGTGCACAAATAGCCGTCCACACTGAAACACCTGACGTACCTCAACATCTCTGCCACTAGCATACAGCGACCACCACCTGAAAGCAAAACGGTATAGCTGGCCTCACATAGACTCTCTCAACAACAGCAATAAATCTCTACCCTCAACAGCACCCACCCATTTGCCTGACCTCTCTTGGGCTGCTTAGTCAAGCCTTGCCAGAAACCCAAGTCCTAGAACGGCAACATGCACACAATCATCTCCTAAGCTAAACTCCCTAGAATTTCCAACCACATCGACTACAGTCAACAAGGGCGTTCAACTGAGGGAAAAACGCATTGAGGCCACACAAGTGGGGAAAGAGCGCTATGAAAATAAACAAATATAATAATAGCAGTCAGCTGTACTGACCATTTAAACCTGATTAACAGCTTCAATGGAGGAAGGGAGAGGAAAGCTGCAGAATAAGCGAAGGGGAAGCGTGAGCAACAACAGAAGGAGAGACCGGACACAAGCCGTGCTGAGAGATCACCTGGTGGCCTGCTTTTTCAGTGAAACTGGAGACCGGTGAAAGGACAGCAGAAGGACCGCTGAAAGGCAGACAGCCGACACAAGGCTGTAGAAGACGTGGCCTTGCAGGGCTGCCGCGTGAAGCCAATGCAAGAATCAAACAAGGGTCTACTGGACCAGGGAAGCCTTCCCCAAGACAGAACTTCGCCACAGCTACCGGTTGCACCAGTTAGTCAGCCCAGAGAAGTCGGGGGTCCCAGTACGTATCAGCAAGCATACAAACAATTGAATAATAATTTTGAATATGGACAGATAGACTGGAAAGGCAAACATTGTACAAATCTCCTGATAGGAAATGTCACTTTGGGGAAAATTGGAACAAGCATTGCCACAAGCCAAGAGATACAAGTGAAGAGGTTGACAGAAAGAACTTGAACAAATTTCCATATATGGCATGTCAATATCGGGGAAGTTGGAACAAGTAGTACTTAAAGTCAAAAGGTATAAAGTGTGAAGTAGTGCAACTGTGTTATACTTAGAAAGAAAGTGTACATTGTAGAAAGACCTGGTGACTAAAACACAGCAGGCAGTGAACCCGTTTTGAAGAAAGATACATGGCAACATGGCAGGAGAGTACACCAGGGGATCTGCAAGATTGAGAAGGGAGGATTCCTGGCACGGGAGTATACCAGGTAATCCAGAAATCCTATGAAAGAAAGAGACACAGTGAAAAATACCTGGCAGGAGGGTACACCAGAGATCTAAAGAGTCCATTGAAACATTCCTGGCAGGGGAGTATATAAGGAAATTATTCTTATAACAGTAGTGTGAAAGAGACATTTTTACCATCGTGTCATTTCTGAAGCAGTTGTGAAAAATAGACACTTTTCCATCCATTAAAGCTGAAGAGACTTATTTTGCTATCTTCCGAACTGAGATGTGGAAAAATACATTTCTACTATTTCTGAGGAAACATTATTTGGAAAAAGACACTTTTGCCATCCTTAAGAAAGTGCTTTATGAAAAAGACATTTCAGCCATCCATAAGAAAGACACTAGCCTACCTGAAATTATCCAGCGGAAGGGAACCACTCCTGGATTCAGAGATTATTTGTTGAATTTCAGAGCATTTACCTTGCACCTTCGATTTTTGTCTAAGTTTGAAGGTCAGATATAGTTTGGACACAATGATCATTTTCATAATTTTGACGACAAGGCAGAGACTGGTCTTTAAATTTAGTTTCCTAGGTAAGGAAACTTCCTTTATTATAGGGACAGAAAGGTGTTTATCGAACCCAGTTAAGTCAATCAAATGTCTGATGTTGAAAACATTAAAACTTTCCATCTGCCTCTCATTTCTAACCCCTCACAATGCCCTTTCGAGGGAAGCCGAGTATTCACCTTGTTTTTTTCTGCAGACCGTTAATATGGATATTACATCTCTGTTGCCTGTTCTCTAAGTCGTTAACCTCAGGGCCAGATCAGCTTCTCTAGTTTATAGCTCTTACATTCTGGCATCAAGTTTCATTTCAATTAGGTCTGGAGAGAGTGGGCTATTTTCTACTGTCTCCATTTTGTTTTCGATTTTATCCATTCTGCCCTTAAGTTCTGCCATATAGGTATGAATGTCACTCCTCGTCAGTTTGATTTCCTCTAATAGTATCTCTAGTAGGATCTCTGCCTTATTGCCAGTAAGACTGAGATCTTTCTCAATGGGAAATGGGACTATCACTCCTCCTTTCCTCATACTTTCTGGCTGGACTCTACCCTCACCCTTGTGTGAGGCAAAAAAGCTGAGTGTCATCTTTGACTCCTCTTTCTCCTTCTCTCCTCATATCGCTGAACTTGCCAAGAAGGCCCATTATCAGCTTCACCTTCTGAGAGGCATTCTCCCTTTCCTCATCTTCCCCCAGAAACTCAATGTCTCCAGATATCTGGTTCTTCCAGACTGGACTATTGCAACAGCCTCTTCCTCAAGCTGCTTCTTTCCTCCCTCCGCCCTCTTAAACTAAGCCAGAATAGGACTACAAGACTATCCTTGCTCTCAAGCCCATAGCCTGCATCTCTCCACCCCTAAAATCTCTCTGCTGGCTACCGGTGGCTGCAAGGATCAAATTCAAGACTCTCTAGATCATCAACAAGGCTTTCTGTGGCCTACGACCCCACTAGATTGATAGATTTTCTGCCTGAATACCTCCCTGCTAGAGTTGTTTGGTACTTTAATTCAAACTTTCTGCAGATCAGATGTTTCTCCAAGAAGAGAGTCCAGGTAGATCTCTTTCTTCTGCAGGGACCTACCCCTGAAAAGGTCCCACAGCCCCTCTCAGACTTGAGCCTGATTCTCTTAAATTCCAGAAGCTCCTTAAGACCTTCCTTTTTTCCTCCTCCTTCCCTCTCCCACTCCCTTGCTAAAGCCCCCTGCCATTGCGACTGGTTCCTGGTCCTTACTGGGTCCCAGGCCCTCCTTGTTTAGTCCCCCCTCAAACCCCTCCTTTAATGAGCACTTGCCCTCGGGCACCCTTGCCTGACCAGCCTTCTGAGTCTGGTTCACCCTACTTGCAGTAGTCTAGCACAACCCCTTTTCCCCTGGCACAGGCCTTCATGGCTACCATAGCACTTACTTAGGCACTTGGGCCCTGTGCCCCCTATCTTCCTGAACTTCCCTCTTTACGTTCTCTCATCCATCCTTCTTCCCTGACCTGCCCCCTCCCCTTGTACTTTCAATTCTGCACTTGCACAATCCGAATGTCACAAGGCCTAGTAGGACCATTATTGTTTTTCTCCTTGTCCCCCTACCCCTGCCTTGTTGCACCTGGAAACACATTGGATGTATAGGCGCCTTATAAATGTGCAATTCACAAATAAATAAGAATTAGGTGTATATCTGCCTTAGTGGCAGCTTCATGCATCACTTCAGTCGTGGTTTGAGGAGTCTCTGTTTGACTCCTTTTGTCCTTGTTACATTTGCGGCAAAAGGTCCACAGGGAATTTACTATGTCTGGATGTAGCGTACGTTGCACCAGTGTCACCCCGGCTGTGTTTCTGCCTATTCCACAGGCAATTTGGTTAGCTTCTCCTTAACCTTTCATTCAGTTGAGGCCTCCAACCCACACTCTTAATCCTACAGATATGACTCACATGGTATGATCTTTACACTATATTACCCTCTTTGAGCTGACATAGACCTCAGATCTAGCTTCTTACCACCTTGCGAGGAGATGGGAGGCCTTATTAATGGGTCCTGCATCATAAACATTCAACCATGCGGGGATCCTGGAACACTGGTTGGGACACATTAGAGCTTTTCCCTTTGGGGAGGGATGGGGACCCTGCCGGGGCTCCCTGGGACAGCGTCTGGACTTGTGGACGTTTGACCCACATTGGAGACACGCGCACAAGGCCGGGGGCTGCATCCCTGGCCGTCCTAGAGCTCTTGCCATTTTCTGTTACATCTTTACCCTCCAGGGATGGATGGTGACCCTGCCAGGACTCCCTGTGACTGCTGCTGACTTGGGGATGGTCAACCCACATGGAGGCAAGCGCCCAAGGCCGGGGACATCAGCCCCGACCATCCTGGAGCTCTTGCTGTGCCATGTTACAGCTTTTCTGTCCAGGGATGGATGGTGACCCTGCCAGGACTCCCTGGGACTGCTGCTGGACTTGGGCACAGTCAACCGACATGGGAGACCGGCACCCACGGCCTGGGACATCACCACCAGCTCTCCTAGAGCTCTGGCTGGGCTGCGTAAAAGCTTTTTCCCCCAGGAAGGGATAGGGAACCTGTCTGGGATCCCCGGGACAGCTGCTGGACTTGTGGTCAGTCGACACACATTGGAGACAGGCACCCAAGACCGGGGTCAACACGTGGCCATCCTGGAGTTCTGGCTGGGCTGCATAGCAGCTTTTCCTTCCGCGGAAGGATGAGAACCTTGCCCAGGCTCCCTGGGACCGCTGCTGTGATAGGGGATGGTCAAATCACATGGGTGACAGGCGCCCAATGCCAGGGGCACCAGCCCCGGCCATCCTAGACCTCTGGCTGGGCTGCATTAAAGTGTTTCCCTCCAGTGAGGGATGGGGTCCTTGCTGGGTTCCCAGAGACCGCCACTGGGCTTGGGTATGGTCGACCCACATGGGAGAGAAGCACCCCAGGACGGGGGCTGCACCCCATGCTGTCCTGGAGCTCTGGCTGATCTGCGTTACAGATTTTCCTTCCAGGGAGGGACAGGGACCCTACCGGGTCACCCCATGACTGCCGCTGGACTTGGGGATGGTCAACCCACATGGGAGACAGACACCCAAGGCCATAGACAGCACTCTCAGCCATACTGGAGGTCTGGCTGGGCTGCATTACAGCTTTTCCCTATGGGGAGTGATGGGGACCCTGCCAGGGTTCCTTGAGACTGTGACTGTGGCTGTATTTGTGGATGCTAGACCCACAATGGAGACAGATGCCCAAGGCCAGGGGGAGCTGCACCCCTGGTGTCCTTGAGCTTTGGCCTTGCCATGTTTCAGCTTTTCCATCCAGTGAGGGAATGGGACCCTGCGAGGGCTCTCTGACTCTGCCGATGGATTTGAGTTCTGGCTGGGCTGAGTTACAGAGTTTCTCTCCGGGGAGGAATGTGGACCATGCCAGGGTTCCTTGGGACCATTGCTGGACTTGTGGATAGTCGACTCACATTGGGGGACAGGCGCCCAAGGCCGGGGACATCACCCCAGTCATCTTGTAACTCTGGTTGGGCTGCATTGGAGAGTTTCCCTCCTGGAAGGGATGGCGACCCTGCCTAGGCTCACTCGGACCACGGCTATACTTGTGGATGGTCAACCCACATTGGAGACAGGCCCCGAAGGCCAGGGAGAGCACCCCATCTGTACTGGAGCTCTGGCTGGTCAGCGTTAGAGTTGTTTCCTCCGGTTAGGTTTGGGGACCCTGCCGGGGCTCCCTGAGACAGCTCCTGGACTTGTGGACTGTCAATCATTTTTCTTTTCCACCAATGTAGGTGTACAAACACACACATGTGAGATACCGTTTTTATCCCGACACCTGTGGGAAGGTTGGACATGTGTTGTTGCTGACGTGTTTCGGTGGTTTCCTGGTGGTAAATGCCTCAACTTTGTGTTTTTTCCCCTATATTTTGGATTTTGCCCAGCATTGTGGATAGTATATTCTATATTCTATATTCTAGTCAGACCTTTTTGTATTCCCATGGGTGTCTTATTTTAAGAAATGCATGGGGTTCCCTGTTTTCCTTAGTAGCTGTGACACCCCATTCCCCAATTTGTAGGTTGTCCACAAGACCAAAATCGTAAAAATATCTTCTTCCCAGACCCTTTGGGATACCAGTGATTTATCCTTTTCCCTTTGCGCCCAGGTAGGTGCACCCACGCATGTGAGGTACTGTTTTCTTCTAGACACCTGTGGGAATGTGGGAAGGTAGGACATGTGTTGTTGCTGGCATGTTTCGGTGGTTCCCTGGTGGTAAATGCCTCCAAAATTAGTTTTTTCAACACATTTTTCTTCTTTGCTGGGCATTGTGGGTAAAAAATCCTATGGTGATTCATACAAGTCAGACCTCTTTGGATTCCCACGGGTGTCTTCTTTTCAGAAATGCATGGTGTTCCCCGTTTCCATTGGTGGCTGTGACACCGCAAACCCAAATCTGAGGGGCCAAATCCAGTCTTCCCCAGGGTGTTTGATGTTCCAGTGGTTTAGCCTTTTCTTTTTGCGCACGGGTAGGTTTACCCACACATGTGAGGTATGGTTTTAATTGGGACACCTCTGGAAATGTGGAAAGGTAGGACATGTGTTGTTGCCAGTGTGTTTCGGTGTTTCCTTCTGGCAAATGTCTGAAAATGGTGTTTTGTTCCCTACATTTTGTACTTTGCCAGGCATTGTGGGTAATACATTCTAGGGCGATCCAGCAAGTGACACCTCTTTGGATTCCCACAGGTGTCTTCTTTTCAGAAATGCATGGGTTCCCTGTTTTCCTTGGTGGCTGCGACACCCCAGGCCCAAATCTGTATGGTGGCCACAAGACCAAAATCCTAAATATGTGCTCTTCCCAGAGCCTTTGGGATACCAGTGGTTTAGCCTTTTCCCTTTGTGCCCAGGTAGGTTCCTCCACACATGTGAGGTACCGTTTTTGTCGGGATACTTTTGAAAATGTGGCGAGGTAGGACATGTGTTGTTGCCTGCATATTTCGGTGGTTTCCTGGTGGAAAATGTCTCAAAAATGTGTTATTTCCCCTACATTTTCTACTTTGCTGGGCATATATTCTAGGCCAATTAGTGCAAGTCAGACCTCTTTGGATTTCCATGGGTGTCTTCTTTTCAGAATTGCATTGGGGTACCCTGTTTTCCTTAGTGGCTGAGACACCCCAATCCCAAATCTGTGGGTTATCCACAAAGCCAAATCCTGTCTTCCCCAGGGCATTTGATGTATCAATGGTTTAGCCTATTGCCTTTTCACCCTAGTAGGTGCACCCTAACATGTGAGGTACTTTTTTTGTTGGGACACCTGTGGGAATGTGGGAATGTGGGAAGGTAGGATATGTGATGTTGCTGGTGTGTTTCAGTGGTTTCCTGGTGACAAATGTCTGAAAATAGTATTTTTTACCTTAAATTTTGGAATTTGCCGGGCATTGTGGGTAATAAATTGTAGGGCGACGTCAGACCTCTTTGGATTACCACAGGTGTTTTCTTTTCAGAAATACATGGGGTTCCCCATTTTCCTTGGTGGCTGCTACACCCCAAGCCCATGTGTGGGTTATCCACAAAGCCAAAACAAGTCTTCTCAAAGGCGTTTGATGTACCAGTGGTTTAGCCTTCTCCTTTTGCGTTCAGGTAAGTGTATCCACATATGTGAGGTAGCGTTTTCATTGGGACACCTCTGGGAATTTTCGAAGGTAGTATATCTGTTGTTTTGTCTTGGTTTTGATAAAGTTTTGATACATTTGCTACTGCACTTTGTTACACAACCCTTTAATTTCCCAAATGTAACCGACGTTTAGTTGCTGATTTAGGCATGGTACAATTTTGCAACCTGCACAAGTCGTCTATTCTTCAAAAGGTCTGTTGTGCCATTTCTCAGTACATTTGTTTTCCTTATTTTGAAATGCTAATTATGTCTGTTTAGGCCATCAGCATAGAAATCCTGTGCACCATGGCTCAGTTTTAGGCGTGTGGCATTGCTTGTTTTGTTAAACATTACAAAAAATGTGTGATTTCCTAGAAGAGTCAGGGAAATGTAGCGGTGTATTGATTTTCTCAATATTCACAGAAGCCATAACCTTACAGGTCCAAACACATCCAGCACATACCTTCTTTTCTGTCATTTTTCCATTTTTTTCCCAAACTATGGGAATTTTACTTACATAGTTGTTGCTTGCCCTATGTAAATGACCCCTTCTGGAACTTGGAATTTTGTCTACTTTTCATAAAGTTATGCCTTTCTGTCTTCCCATTCCCATTCAGCTTTCCTACCCTCCTCTTCCATTCTGTCCACACATGTCCCATTGGAAAAAAATTGAAAAATAACCTACCAAAACTGACGGTAACCTTATAAAAATATGTTTATTTTAGGTTTCCACTCAACCTGTTCTTGAAATCTTGGAAAATGGCAAATTCAGTACAGCAAACCATTTTTTCCTAGCTCTTACAAGGAAAAAAAAAAAAAAAGGCTTTTTTGTACATCATTTTATTGGCATTTCCTGAGAAAACACAAAATGTGCTCTCTTTTTGTTATTTTCTCTCACCACCATAAAACAAACTAAGATTCCTTTGTGAGTTAGTACTGCCTACATGTGGGAAGAAAAGGGGCCAAATTTGGTTGAGATATCTCATGTAACAAAAACTTTAGAAGGGATTGAATGGCGACATATATCTACAAAAAATGGCTCAGCACTGGGAGGGAAAACCCTCAGCAGTTTATGTTTATGTTTATGGTTATTCATTTATATTGTGCACCAGACCCGAAGGTATAAGGGTGCAGGAGCAGCAAGGATTTTCTCAGCTTGCTTAGAGTGCTGTACAATAATTACAATTTACAAATATACATATTTACAACTGTACATAGGGTAGGCAAGGGGACTTATCGGTCATTGGGCCTCATCACGACCCAGGCGGTAAGTTACCGCCTGGGCCGTGACTTTACCACCATGGTGTAAACTACGTTTACGCCATGGTGGTTGGCGGACTTACCGCCCCATTCCGACCTTGGCGGGGCGGTAAGTCCCCAATCCCCATTTACCCTTCCCCATTCCCATTTTTGCCCCATAGGGCATAATGGGAGTGGGGAAGGCGTTAATTACGCCACCGTAAACTACGGTGGCGTAATTAACTCCATGGTCCCTTAGTGCCATGGATTTTAACACCTGCTAAAAGCAGGTGTTAAAGTCGCCATGGCGCTAAGGGACCTCGTACTCAGGCGGTAAGGGTCGGCACTGTTTACGGCGCCGTAAACCCCTTACCGCCTGGGTCGTAATGAGGCCCATTGTCTTTTATCCACTGAATGTAATTGTGTCTAAAGTGGGGGTAAGTTTCAGGTGTCCTTAAGGAAGGGGTCAGGGAGTTCCAGTGTTGGGCTGCTTTCACCTGGAAGCTGTTGCCACCCGTTTTGGTTTGTTTGAACCTGGGAACTGAGAGCAAGTTGGCATTGGCGGTTCTGGTAAGTCTGTTGGGGGTGTATCTTTTTATTCTGTCAACTAAGTAGCGGGGGCTGCATTGTGGAGGCATTTATGGGTTACGGAGGCTACTTTGAGCAGGATTTTGTCAGTGGTGGCGAGACAATTATGGGCTCTCCTGATGTTGGAAATGTGTCCTCTCTTGGGAATGCTAAGCACTGCTCTGAGAGCATTGTTTTGCAGAGTCTGGATTTTATTTGTGACTTATTTGTTGGCTCCTATGTAAAGGACATTACAATAGTCCAGTTTTGATAGTATAAGGGCTCTGGCTAAGGTGGTACAGCTCTGGGTGGAGAGGAAGAGTTTGCTGCTCTTATTAGTTTACATGTGGGGGCTGTGGAGGAGGCCATGGAGCTAACTTGTTTGTGGAAGGAAAGGGAAGAGTCTAGATACATTCCTAGAGTTTTAACGTCCTTGGCTACCTTGATAGAGTTGCCATCTATGATGAAGCTGGTGTAGTTGTGATCCAGTTTCTTTAGGTTAGGGGTGGAGCCGAGGATAATGAGTTTGGTCTTGTCATCATTCAGGCATAGACTGTGGGAGGCCATCCATGCCTGGATGATGAGGTACACCCTGTTCACCAAGGCCAAATCCTTGTTGTTATCTCCCATCAATGGGATGAGGATCTGGGTATCATCGGCGTAATCATTGTAGGTGATACCCAGTCCATCTAGATCATCAAACAGGGGCTTTGTGAACACGTTGTACAATGTGGAGAGATGCATGACCCCCGAGGGACCCCGCAAGTGATGGGGATAGGGTCAGCGGATGCTGAGGTAGAGAAAGCGCGCATGGACCTGTTGTTCAGGAAAGACTCAATCCAACCGATGGCTTCTTGGGAGTCTAGGTGGTGACAGAGAATTTTGTGATCTACTAAATCAAATGCTGCCGAGAGGTCAAGTAGAAGTAGTAGAGCAGTTTTCCCATTATCTCTAAGGGTGTCGATTTGAGCCTTGAGATTGATGAGAGCAGTCTCTGTCCCGTGTACATCCGCATTAACAGAGAAGTACCCTCTGTGAAAATGGCCGCCCAACCTTAACACATCAGCGTGCCATACAAACTTCCTTGTTTTTGCTCCAAGCAACATCCTCATTGGCCACCAGCATTACAAATTCTGACCTGTTGCGAACTAGCCGTTAAACGCTTTCCCACTACCAAAGGCCCGTACTCAGGCCCCGCGCCAGTCCTTCTGCACATCACAAGGATCACTCACATGGAAGCTTTGGGGACATCACTGCCATCACCGAGGAATGGGAGATATACAATGTGCGCCTAACAGTGTGGTAAGCCTCTGGGGCTACACTGTTGAATAAGAAAGAATTTCAGCATCACCTTGATGAACACGATGATAAGCAATGCTTATTTGCTAAATTCAGCATTCTAATTGCTGTATTTATATTGTGCGGTATCATGCCTCCTTTTATTGATTTTAGCCACAGCTTTACAGCCGGCACATCCGCATTATCAGAGAAGTACCTTCTTTGAAAATGGCCGCCAGCCTTAACACATCAGCGTGCCATACGAACGCTGGCCCACTACCACAGGCCCGCATTCAAGGCCCTGTTTGTGTCTGTTTGTCTTGGTGAGTGGTAAAGTGGCGGTAGTCTCGAAGCTAAGGTAAGCAGCATCTGCTGCCAGGAGTACTGGCATTCACAGTCTAATTGCTGTGGCTGCTCATTCTCCCAATTACGCACCATCCCGGAGCCCACACCTACATCACCATTCTCTGCCTCAGCCAAACAGCTGCCCGCTTCCCTTTAGTTTAGGATCACATATGAACCACCTCCTGTGATATATGTGCTAACCTACCTCTGTCTTCTCAATGAACAATTGCTTCCCTCGTCCAACACTTGCACACATACTACTTTTCAGCTGTATGCCTAAATATCCTCCTTTGACTAGTATGCGCAGCCTCTAGATTCCAGCTGTATTACATTGCGTGACTTATCAGCAATATCTAACCCACCATTACAAATGACTATATGCCGCATGTCAACACATCACTGCTAATGATCTGCTTGCCCCTCTCAGCTTTCCATTGTAAATGGCTATGTGCTATATACGGCCCCACCCTGCACACCCTGGGTATCGCTCTAGGCGCATCCAGCCTATGATTCCAAATGTCAATGGGCCGCACTTAGCTAAATAATGCAAATGATTATATGTGTGCTTCAGTCGCATCTAGCCCATGCTGGTAAATGATTACTTAGCCCACCTCTAACACAATATGTTTCTCTATTAATACAGACACACAAGTCTGCACCCCTACACTCATTGCACCTGCAACACTAACCCGCAACCACTGCAACATTACGCTTGACAACATGTTACCATTGCTCACATCGATGACCATACACACTGTGAATACCGCTGATCCATCCTCCTTAGTAGGTACTTACAACCAAAGCTTGGAAGTTGCAATCAACATAGTGGCACCTATGGGCAAGTGCAAAGACAAACCCAAGTCACATGTCAACCACTGGTTCACCCCAGAACCTAAAGACCTATGAAATAAAAGAAGGAATGTAGAAAGTCACTGGAAAATAAAAGAAATACCAGCCCATAAAAAACAACAATTCGCCACATTAGCATCAGAATATAGAGAAGCCACCATCCGAGCAAAGAGTAATGCTTACAACTCGTGTATAGAAAAATGCCAATTCCGATACTAAAGAGTTTTTGTTTTCTCAGTCCTGCGAGAATTCGAATCCACATCCCAGACTCCAGACGTTTGCAATAAGGACCAAACCCGGTGCGAAAATAGACAGATGGGGAGCAGGTGCAAGTGGATCTAGGTCACCTGGCCTAAGCCCCGCCCACCTGGTGCCTTTCTGCCTGCTGCTCTTTTTCACCACTTAGCAAGCCCCGCCCACCTGGTGCCTTCCTGCTTCCCGCTCTTTTTCACCACTTAGTAAGCCACGCCCACCTGGTGCCTTCCTGCTTGCCGCTCTGTTTCCCTACTTAAGGAGCCCTCCAGCTTATTTTCCTTTGCAGATGGGAGCAGGTGCAAGTGGATCTAGGTCAAATGGCCTAAGCCCCGCCCACCTGGTGCCTTCCTGCCTGCCGCTCTTTTTCACCACTTAGCAAGCCCCGCCCAACTGGTGCCTTCCTGCTTGCCGCTCTTTTACACCACTTAGCAAGCCCCACCCACCTAGTGCCTTCCTGCTTGCTGCTCTGTTTCCCTACTTATGGAGCCCTCCAGCTTCTTTTCCGTTGCAGATGGGGAGCAGGTGCAAGTGGATCTAGGTCACCTGGACTAAGCCCCGCCCACCTGGTGCCTTCCTGCCTGCCGCTCTTTTTCACCACTTAGCAAGCCCCGCCCACCTGGTGCCTTGCTGCCTCCCGCTCTTTTTCACCACTTAGCAAGCCCTGCCCACCTGGTGCCTTCTGCCTGCTGCTCTTTTTCACTACTTAGCAATCCCCGCACACCTGGTGCCTTCCTGCTTGCCGCTCTTTTTCACGACTTAGCATGCCCCGCCCACCTGGTGCCTTCCTGCTTCCTGCTCTTTTTGACCACTTAGCAAGCCCCGCCCACCTGGTGCCTTCCTGCTTCCTGCTCTTTTTCACCACTTAGCAAGCCACGCCCACCTGGTGCCTTCCTGCTTGCCGCTCTGTTTCCCTACTTAAGGAGCCCTCCAGCTTCTTTTCCTTTGCAGATGGGGAGCAGGTGCAAGTGGATCTAGGTCACCTGGGCTAAGCCCCGCCCACCTGGTGCCTTCCTGCCTGCCGCTCTTTTTCACCACTTAGCAAGCCCCGCCTAACTGGTGCCTTCCTGCTTGCCGCTCTTTTTCACCACTTAGCAAGCCCTGCCCACCTGGTGCCTTCCCGCTCTTTTTCACCATTTAGCAAGCCACGGCCACTTGGTGCCTTCCTGCTTGCTGCTCTGTTTCCCGACTTAAGGAGCCCTCCAGTTCTTTGCCTTTGCAGATGGGGAGCAGGTGCAAGTGGATCTAGGTCACCTGGCCTAAGCCCCGCCCACCTGGTGCCTTCCTGCCTGCTGCTCTTTTTCACCACTTAGCAAGCCCCGCCCAACTGGTGCCTTCCTGCTTGCCGCTCTTTTTCACCACTTAGCAAGCCCTGCCCACCTGGTGCCTTTCTGCTTCCCGCTCCTTTTCACCACTTAGCAAGCCAGGCCCACCTCGTGCCTTCCTGCTTGCCGCTCTGTTTCCCTACTTAAGGAGCCCTCCAGCTTCTTTTCCTTTGCAGATGGGGAGCAGGTGCAAGTGGATCTAGGTCACCTGGCCTAAGCCCCACCCACCTGGTACCTTCCTGCCTGCAGCTCTTTTTCACCACTTAGCAAGCCCCGCCCACCTGGTGCCTTCCTTCACCATCACTGTCTTGTGGCCAATACCTGATTTGACTTTTATGGACTTCATTCATTCACAGTGCGTCACTCTTTCTCAACTCTCATGCTGGACTTCCTTTGCATCTTGTACTCATGGTGGCCCTGAATCATGCTGTTCCCATCTTCATCTTGTATCCTGGCTTGCAACATTATGTGTTACTACTGACTTCTGTAATTGTATTCGCTCTCCACTCTTGCTTCTCCACTCTTTTTGATGGTTTACTCTCTTTTCTCTCCTCCTTTCCCTTCTCCCTTTTCCTATCTCCTCCCCTTACTTTCTTCTATGCACTTACTCTATCAGAATTATCCCTGGACCTAATATGATAGCATCCTCGTCTGTTTCCTCCACCCTCCCATTACTGTTTTTTTCCTCCCCACCACCCTTCCAGCACTATCTATGATGTCGTCAGGCCTAGTATGATAGTCAGTAGTTTTGTTCCTCACCTCCCTTTCTGCACCCCTCTCCCTCACCTTTTGTTTTTCTACGGCTCTACCAGAAATGTCGTTAGGCCTAGTACGGTAGTCGCCTGTCTGTTTCCATTTCCTTCCCACTCTCCCCTTCCCTTCCTTATCTATGTCTTAGCTCTTGCACTATCTGAAATGTCGTCAGGCTGAGTACGATAGTTAATTTCACATCCTTACTGTTCATAGCCTGTAAGAATGTGGTTGTATTTTCCCTTGTTCCCTACCTTGCCTTGATGTGCTTTGAAACACATTGTGTAAGGCGCTATATAAATAAACGATCATATATCATATCATATCATACAAAAAGCCCTTACAGATAAAATCTCTTCACTCCAAATAAAAATCAATTTTAAAAAAAAACGGAAACTTACCACCATGGCTCAACCCAGAATGGGACACAAACCACCAAGACTGTTCCCCAAGTTCGAATTTTCAACCATTACCATAGAAGAAACCACAAAAATCAGAAAAGGCCTCAAACCTTTGAGGTGCCAAGGGGACAAAAATTACGCAGACAACCTGGCACCTTTCATCACTTCACTATAAGCAACTCTTTTGCCTTCAACAAAGTACCAGACAACATAAAAGAAGCCTGGGTACTTCTCTTATTGAATAAAATACCTTAGACCCTAATGTGCCAACGAACTACAGGCCTATCACGACGGTACCATTTCTTCTAAAAATACTAGACAGGGTAGCCTATGTGCAAATCCAAAAATACCTCGAAACTCACAACCTTCTGGGCCTCCGACTATCTGGTTTCTGGGCCATGGCACGGAAACAGCCTTGGTAGACTTAAAAACCCAAATGGATCAGATAAGAGACAGAGGGGACTTAGCCAGTCTGCTCCTATTGTACCTCTTGGCAGCATTTGACCTAGTAAATCACAAGATCTTATGCCGCCACCTAGCCAGCAATGCCCACTTCTCCAATGACGCTATTAACTGGATTGGATTGTTCTTATTGAACCGTTCCATGAGAGTCTTCTCATCCACGGCGGCCGGACCGGTCACCTGCGGAGTGCGTAAGGGATCATGCGGATCTCCCACAATGTATAAAGCCTTCACAAAAAAACTTTTTGATAGACTAGACAATTTGGGTGTCACATATACAAATTATGCTGACAATACCCAAATTCTAATCCCTATCACAGGCAACTACGACACTGATTCCAAAGCACTCAATGCTATTTACCTTTCCATTTGCACTTTTGAATACCCGCTCTCTACTTCAACACGCATTAGATGTTGCCTCTTATATATCTTATAATAACATAGCTACATGTGCCATCACTGAGACTCGGAATCACCTCACCTCTGGTCCGACCCTAGCCCTGGCTTTACCAAAAGGATATAACATCCTGGTACAGGACAGATTGGAAGGGACGGGGGGGAGTCACCTTAATTTTTAAAGAAAAACTTAAAATATGGAAAGTCGATGTATGTAACATTGCCAGATGCGACATACTGCATGCAAAAATTAGCATGCACGCCAAAAGCACACTTAACATCATTCTTATATATCGGCCTCCAGATCTTATGAAAGATTTTAGCAATCAGTTATCTGAAGTATTGCTAACCTTCCTAAAACCCCTATATAATGTCCTGCTATTAGGAGATTTAAACTATTGGTTCGGGAACAAGGCTGACCCACAAGCCAATCAAGTAGACATAGCATTGTCAAATTTACGATTTTCCCAAATAATTAATGTGCCGACCCATGTGAAGGGACACTCTCTCGACTGGCTGAGCTGTCTCAATATCACTCCAGCTAACCTTAATGTGAGCCCATGCCCTTGGTCGGACCACTTTTTCATCCACTTCGAACTATTATCAGATAAAGTTATTTATAATAGGAAATCTGTTTCTAGAACCATAGGTGGGAGAAATTTAAGAAAACTAACACCTGAGGCTCTTGACCCTTGGTTCATCACCTTAAATAGTCTGATCAAAGATGATTCCTCGATCGAAGATATTACTGCGGTTTACTAGAATACTCTTCGAGAGGCAGTAAATACCCTAGCTCCCATTACTAATAAAAAAATAATTCAGAGGGAAACCAAATCGTGGTTTTCTCAAGAACTACAACAATTAAAAAGTACTAAAAGTAAAGCTCTCTACATTTGGAAAAAATCACTATTAGAAGCTGATAAAGACTCATGTTAGAGCATACAAAAAAGCAGTGATTACTGCTAAAAGAACCTATCTTGATGACAGGATAGCCAAAGCTCGGTCCAAACCAAAGGAGCTGTTCAAGGTGTTTAGAGAGCTGGAAACAACCAAATGGTGTAATCAAATACAGGAGGCCATGGATGCTAAGGTCACCAGAATTAATGGAGGTATCGTCGAAGCCAAAGCCACTCTATCGCTTAGGGGCTTTAAAGATCCGGCGACCCCGGCTAAATGTTGGAATAAAGAAGAACTGTTCTCATTTAAGCCCATCTCAGAGGCCGACCTTACAGTATTAATTAATAACCTTAAACCATCTAACTGTAAGGGTGATGTATGTCTGGTACTTACAATAAAAGCCTGTACTTCCTCTTTGATCCCTACTCTCTGCAAGTTTGTTAACGCTTCTTTCAGAGATAGTGTTGTTCCCTCCTTTATTAAACACTTTTGGGTAACACCTCTACTAAAAAAACCTGATCTCTCTCCGGACGATCCTCTGAATTATCGTCCTATTTCCAATTCACCTTTTTTACTGAAAATTCTCGATAGAGTTGCGTACACCCAACTCCTTACCCATTTAAGAACTAATGATATTCTAAATAAGAGACAATCTGGTTTTCGGGAAAAACACGGTACTGAGACTGCTTTGCTGGATTTAAAATCCAGGCTCCTCCGCCATATGGACCTGGGTAGCCCCTGTATGCTGATGTTGCTTGATTTATCTGCCACCTTCAACCTGGTAGACCACTCAGTTTTGGTCTCCAGGCTGAGGGAGGTGGCAGGTTTTTCGACCTCTGCGGCCGCTTGGGTTACCTCCTTTCTCATGGGGCACCAATGGCGAGTGAGCAGCAACATTGCAGAAGCTAACCCCATGGACCTGACTCAGGGATTCCCGCAGGGAGCCTGTCTTTCGCCAATTTTCCATAACATCTTTACGATTCCCTTTCTTGATTTTTTGGACATAGAGTTCACTAATTACGCTTATGATACCCAGTGTATCATTCCTCTTACGGTGTTGGAATTGAAATGATATTATGCCTCCTATCGCAGTATTTGAATGTGTATTGGCCTACGCCAAGTTGTCTAAAATATCATGTAAATAGACTCCGCGGCAAGGTCTCGACCTTAACGAAAAGTTATGTAAGTCGCCATCTTGGATTTAGCCGCCATTTTAGGTTCTCTTGTAATGTGGAAGTCACCCTGAACATCAAAATGGAGTCCGACTGACATTCTGAGTGAGATTCTGGCCGTTGTGACCTCCGCACACATGAATAATTAATATGCCTGCAGGCCACTTGTCGGGGTCGCAAACTGAGACCTTGTCCTATCCCTGACCTATGTGTAAATGAACAACTGTATCAGCGGAACTGATCAAAATGCATACATTATAGGATTGACCTGGCAAGGAACCCTAGGCCTGGTCCCGAGAATGGTTAACCCGCGAGGGGGTTGGCCAAGGGCTGGATAAAGGATATAAAAGCCCAAGTATTCCAATGTACGGTCTCTCTACTAATGCATCGAACCTTCGCTGAAGTTCGTTACGTTACTCTGAGAGCCGAATAGCTATCCGTTTGTCAATTGACTTTGGTAACTGTTGTAGCTTTTAAATAAAGCACTTTGTATGTCCTATGTAACCTGTGTTGGTGTGTTTCCTTTGGGCTTTCCAGCCTCATATCAATTTTTATGTTTTCACAGTTGGCGCCCGAACAGGGACCCTCAAGATTGGTGGCGGATCATTGAAGGTTGACGCAGACTATCGAACCGGGATCGGACGTTGTGATTCTGCGGGCCCGACCGAATGAGACGCGATACCTCGGCAGCGCTGCACGATCCGATCCTTGGACGATAGTCGTGTGGTCTAACACGGCATCTTGACGAGGGTCCATTTTTGAAGCGGGCTGATTTGTCGAAACCACCAAACACAAGGTAAAATTTGTTAGGTAAGTTCTTTGATAAACCGTACGGTCCTCCTTAGGTTTGGTCAGGTGCAGTCGTGACCCGGCTCTTAATTTAACCCTGACAATTTGAATTTGGCGTATTGTATCTGCAGACACAATTATTGACCAGATAACACCAATATTTTGTGAAATGCCTGGGAAATTGTCTAGCTGCTTTAGGGCTCTGTTCCACAGCGATCGACAATCTTTGGAATTTAGCCGCCCGGCACCACAGGAGGGGTCGCCGGCATGTACTATGTACTGTAAGTATGGCATTGGTAGTATAGTATTTAATGATATTTGGCACAGACAGACCAGACATGCCTCCGAATTTCAGTGGCCAATCAACGGCAGTTTTGAGATCCCCCGTATTGAATATCTAGAATCAGTCTTGCTAAAAAAGAAGGCTAGACCTGCAGCCTTTGATGTTTTACAGAATTGGAAAAAAGAAGCGTTACAGCAGCTTAAAAGTAGGGACAAACTTGCACGCCGTCATAAAACAAACGCAGAAAAAGCGTTGTTATATAATAAAGAAAAACATTCAGAATCAGTTAAAAATATGGATAGGGCTTTTTCACTTGGAATCCAGAAAATTTACCCCTCTAAAGATTTCCATGTTTCCGAAGAATTTATTGAAAAATTGTTAAATGAACGCAGGCCTGGTGCCTCTGCGCCACCTCTGTATGATCCTATTTTGGGCGCTTTGCCCATTCCTGCTGTTGTTCCTGCTGTTATTCCTGCTCCCCCTGTACAACCTATTGTTCCTATTCCTCTAGTTGTTGTTCCTCCACCTATCACACCGCCCCTTCCTCCTGCGCCTGTATTGACTAAAGTTGATCCAGGTGCAGGATCAAAGATCGTCACTCGTAATACTGTTTCTGCAAATAAGAAACAGGAATTGTTTGCATGGGCTAAGCACTGTATGGAGAAAGGTGATCAAGTTAATGTTTTTTCCACATTATCTAATTTGAACATTTTTCCCGAGAAAAATGTTTTTATCGAAGGTTTAGGGACTCATTTATGTGTGATGTGGGATAGATTACAGAATTCAGATCTTCCACAAGGGGTGAGAGATCTGAATACTTTGGCACTTTCGAGGGACACAGAGCAGAAAGTATATGGACATGTTGAAAAATTGTTTGAGTATAGGAAGGACTTTGAAAAGTCACGAGATGAGGATGATGAAGACGATAGTATGTATGTACAGAAACGGTTCCTTCCGTGTCATAGATCGGCACCTGAGGAAGTACGAATTTGTACCAAAGATGCGATCCGATGGATCTCGGATTCATCGATTCCGCCAGATGAAGTATATGACACGTATAGTCAGTTTACAGTAGAAATGCAAAGGAAGGTAATTCAGGTAATGGTACAGTACCTGCAAGAAGAATGTGTAAGAAAGAAGGTTAGTTGCCCCATAGAATTATTGGGGATTTGTAAAAGGGCTTTTTCGCCCGACACTTCTTCGGCTGCCTTAGCGGTCGACCTGGCTCTGTTGCTTAGTAAGCGGCCAGAGGTACCTATATCTCAGTTGCCTATGAGAGAGGTTCCTCCGACCTTTGTCCCAAAAGTTGAGATTCCCGCCAACGCTGGGACTGGTGCCCCCGCTGTGGATATCCCTGCACATTATGTATCACAATTCGTTCACGTCCCGTTTTCATGACAGGAAGTGAACACTATTAGACAATCAGTCCCCGATATCAGGAAAAACCCCACAGGGTTTTACAAAGAAATAGAGTCCGTCTTGCAGTCCTCTGTGTTCACCTTAAGTGATATTGACTTGCTATTTCCTGTACTCCTACCCGTAGATGTATGGAAACAGGTTCGAACAATAGACGATGTGCCAGGGTTGGGAGATACGTGGGCTAATATGATTAGGATTGATGGGGAAAGACCAGCAGGTGAGAAACCACCACAGGTAATACTTACTTTGCCTGATAGAATTGTCGCAAAATTAAAAACTATAATTCCAGAGAAAATAATTATTTGGGACAAGCTTACGGCCTGTGTTCAAGGAAAAACTGAAGGCGCCACCGAATTCTTTAACAGATTCGAGCAGGTATTTTCTGACTTCAGTGGACAGGATTTGGCTACAGAGTCTGGGAAAAGGTTGTTTGTGGACAAATTTGTATGTGGATTGTTGCCTGACATCCAGTCGCAGATTATGTCCTCTGAGAGCGCTTGGCAGGCAAAATCTCAATCTGAGGTTTTGCACATGGCTCAGTATTATGAGAACCGTGTTAATAATGAGAAGGACAAAATTGAAAAAAGGAAAGGAGATTTGAAAACCAAAGTATTATTACAACAAATTGTTATAAACCCCAGAGGAGGAACGACACAGACCAGAGGTCAGTATGTCCCAAAAGGAAATGCTCCTTTGGGTCCTGTGAATATTAATCAATGTGCTTATTGCCGCCAGGAAGGTCATTGGAGAGCCCAGTGCCCCGTCCTTCGACAAAGGTCAAACAGTGCGTTTGGGAGTATGGGTGGACGACCTCGGGGCCGCCCTGCAGCAGGGGGCCCTGATAGAGGTCAGTTTTTACAAGATCCTCAGCAACCTTTTTCACGGGAAAATCAGACCTCGAGTGTGGACTCGAGGAACATATTTGATCACCCTTCTGCTGCCTACCTTTCTGAAGAGCTTCCTTCTGACGAGGCTCTCTTTCATTAGGACTGCTCAAAGCAGGGTTTGGAACCTTTACCTATTCCCGTTAATCAGAAAGGCCCCTACGTTGAATTATTAGTAGGGAATAGGAAACACCAGTTTTTGATAGACACTGGAGCACAGAAGTGCTCCATTGATCATTCCCGGTTTCCAAACATTCCACTGTCAGGGCAAACAAATGTTTCCGTAAGGTTTTCTGGTATACCAATTGTCTGTCAGGTTTCTTCACCGGTGTCTGTTTCTTTGGGTCCCTTTACGGACCATTGCCCTTTTCTTCTCACTTCGAACTGTGGAGAGAATTTGTTGGGGTTGAATTTGTTTAAGAAATTGAACGCAGTAATTCATTGTTCCTCTGATGGAGTACGGCTGACGGTTTCACCACAGCAACTTCCTAATTCTCAGTTCCTGATTCGACCTTTACCTCCTGAGTTTAGCATTGTCCCGGAATGTTTATGAGCGGTTGACGACAATGATGTCGGGGTATTACAGAATGAGCCTGTTAAAATAGTTTTGAAACATGGAGTGAAACTACCACGCATTCCACAGTATAAAATATCAGTTGAGGGCGAGCGTGCTTTGAAATGCATTGTCTCCGATTTCGTGCATCGTGGGGTGATCGAGGAGATTACAGGTAGTTTGTGTAACAGTCCGATCTTGCCTGTATATAAGAAAGGTGACAATGCAATTCCATACCGGTTCATAATTGATCTTCGTGCTATTAACAGAGTTGTCGCCCCACAATTTCCAATCGTGCCTGATGTGACGACGATATTGACAATGATCCCTGCTATGGCTACACACTTCAGCGTTGTGGATTTAAAAAACACTTTCTTTAGCATTCCTATAAATAAGGAAAGTAGATATTTGTTTGCGTTCACCTTGGGGGGACGCTCATTTACATTTACCAGGGCACCTCAAGGGTATACTGAACGTCTAAGCATTTATAGTAGAGCTTTGAAAGAGTAGCTCGACACCCTTGAATTGCCACCTACTTGTACGCTGCTTCAATATGTTGATGATTTGCTTTTGGCTGCAGACTCTGAGAGTGCTTGTAAAGAAGGCACTGTGCTGTTGCTTGTTCATTTAGCTAAAAGTGGTCATAAAGCTTTGCTCAAAAAATTTCAATATTGTTGTCAGGAGGTCGCCTATTTAGGACGGGAGAAGATTGACACCTGAAAGAATAAAACACATTTCTGGCATGTCTGTTCCAAATACACAGAAGGAAGTCAGAGCCTTAATAGGTATGGCTTCTTACTGTAGGTTGTGGATCCCGAACTTTTCGCTAGTGATAAAACCGATGTTGGCTTTGACGAAGAAGGGCATTTCTCTGCAACTGCCATGGAAATCGGAACATCAACGATCATTTGAGCTTCTCAAAACCGCGTTATTCTCTGCACCGGTTCTGGGTACTCCAAATTATGACAAGGCCTTTGTATTGTTTGTGCATGAATGTGATGGATGTGCTTTGGCTGTGTTAACACAGGAACACGGAGGGAGGAATTGGCAGTGCGGCTACTACTCCTCCACCCTTGATCCTGTCGCAGGTGCTTTGCCAAGATGTTTGCGAGCTGTCGCTGCTGCTGCCGCGTCTGTAAAACAGAGTGAGGGAATGGTCCTAGGCCATGATTTGATTTTGATGGTACCTCACTCTGTAGATATCCTATTGAATAAAACCCAAACGCAACACCTCACCTCTGCGCGGTTAACAAGGTATGAATTAATTCTGTTTGCCCCTCAAATTCAAATTAAGAGGTGTTGCATTCTTAATCCGGCTGAACTCTTACCTTTCCTGCAAAACACTGTTTGCGGTGACAAAGAATTACATGATTGCCTGTATACAACTGAACAAGAAACGAAGGGCAGGATAGATCTCATAGATACTCCTTTGGACAATGCAGAAGGGGAGCTGTTTTGTGATGGCTCCTGCTTCAAACTTTCAGATGGTACATCTACAGCTGCTTATGCAGTTACTACATTGAGTAAAGTTGTTGAAACTAAGAGAATTCCGCATAACTCTGCGCAGGCCGCAGAGATTATAGCATTGACCCGAGCTTGTGAACTCTCCCAAGGGCGCATAGTAAATATATATACTGATAGCCAGTACGCCTTTGGGGTGGCTCACAACTTTGGGAGGCTTTGGTCGGAAAGAGGGCTCCTGACCTCACATGGGACCAAGATCCAGCATGGCCCCTTGATAGTGCAATTACTCTCGGCACTCTCACTCCCTAAACAATTAGTGATCATGAAATGTGCAGCACATCGTAAGGTCATAGATGATGTGGGAAAAGGGAACGCTTTTGCGGACCTGATAGCCAGACAAACGGCCAAAGACCTTAGCACGGACATGTATGCTTTGAGGGAAATGAAAGATGCTTATATAATAGATGAAGGTATTGGGTCTGTGCGAGATATTCAAACTGATGCCACAGTAGAAGAATCTAAAAGGTGGGCCGAAGGAATGGGGAAACTAGATGATGATGGGTGTTGGGTGGATACATCTGAAGGAAAATGGTTGCTCCCTGATTCATACGTACTGGCAATGGTTACGATGGCACACGGTCCTACACATGTGTGTGCTCAGCAGATCACAAAATGTTAGAACAGGTTTGGGTGAATAACAAGATTTCGGAGACTGCCAGACATCATGTCCGAAATTGCATGATCTGCTTACAGCACAATGTGGGTAAGGGGACAGTAACTCCAAGGGGAAGCTTTGGGCCCCCTTCTGTTCCCTTCGAGGTCATTCACTTTGATTTTATTGAGATGGAACGGCGTAACAATCTGAAATATGTTCTTGTAATTATTTGTGCCTTCAGTAAATGGGTCGAGGCTTTCCCCGTTAAAGATGCTACCGCCATGACCACTGCAAAGATTATGGTAAAATAATTTTTTCCTCGATTTGGGCTCCCAAGGGTAATTTGGTCGGATAATTGTCCTCATTTTGTTGCAGCAGTAATTTTGCAGATATGCACAGCCTTACGTATTGAGAAACGATTTCACTCAGCTTGACATCCTCAAAGTGCTGGGTTGGTGGAAAGACACAATGGTATCTTAAAGAATAAGCTTGCGAAAACATGTGCCGATACCAAACTGAAATGGCCAGATGCCTTACCTATTGTATTATTGGCTATGCGTACCACACCTCAAACTAAGACTGGGCTTTCTCCATTTGAGGTAGTGATGGGGAGACCTGCTAACATTTGGGGTCTCCCAAAACCTAAAGCCCTGAGAGAGGTGGAAAATGTATTGCTTGTAGACTACTGTAACCAGTTAACTAAAAACCTGTATTTCATTTATCACCAGGTGCACTCAGCTTTACCTGTACGGTTCACGGGCCCAGGACACGATATACAGCCTGGAAGTTGGGTCCTAGTGAAGGCCTACGAAAGGTCTTCCTGTCTCGCTCCTCGATGGAGGGGACCCTACCAGGTGCTGTTGGTCACCCGGACAGCAGTGCGGGCGGCTGGAAAGAAACACTGGATCCACGCGACGCATGTCAAGAAACTTCCTCACCCGACGCCACACGTTAAAGAAGAAGCAGAACCCCTCGCTGATGCTACAATCTCTGATCCTGGAGTAGCAAACAGCGTTGTGAGTGCGTCAGAGAATCTCTCTGAGCCCGTGGAGCTTGGGGAACAGTCCATTTCGTCTCCAGCACTCTCTTGAAAAATCACTTCCGGAAAAAACTGTTTCAAGCTCTGCGACTTCCGTCACCTCCGACACGTCGCTTCCCTCAGGAAGTGACGACACCTTATTTGCGGATTAAACAATCTTGGGTACCACCAGGTACAATCTTCGACGAAGAAAATAGAACTACGGCACGGGTTTTTCGTGCCTTTGGAAAAGGGAAGTGATTGGAAGTTTTCTTTTGTATAAGAAAGTTCTGTTGAGCAAAACGGATTCTGCTGGCTAGGGTTGGGAAGGACTAAGAAATCGCGCGACCGTAGCGTCGCCAGCAACGAACATTGGGGTCGTCGATTGAGGAACTACAATGCCTGCCATCTCCACTGCTGCTCCCCGCACTGGACTTGTGAATAAAGGGGTGACCAACTTGGACAATGAACAATGTGCCTGGGCCCCAAAACGTACTGCTGTGTTTTGATAATGATAATTGTTATTTTTGCAATTACTGCTGTAGGACTTTGGTACTTTGAAGAAATCTATCCTCTAAAACCTTTACTACCGACCGAAACTGTACCAACTGCTTTGACTCCCTCTGTACACCTTCACACTCTGTCCCCTAGAGACTCCCAACATAGACAAAAATATCATAATAACACTCTAATGATAGTAATGAATGCAACGCATGCCATTTTTAATAAGAGTAATTGTTGGATTTGTACTCATTTACCGCAACATGGGAACAAGGGACTGGGATGGTATATTCATCCTTTACCTTTAACGACTGCTTGCTATGCCTCTCTTAGAGCACTATTCTTTGGCCGTTGGAATGATAGCATCTCAGGGAACTTTGATGGAACTAATTTGAATGATTTCGAGAAACGTGAATTAACTCCCCTGGGATGCTCACTTTTTGCAAATAGAAGTAAACCTAATGTCACTTCTATTAGGCCGTCTGATAAACTATCTCTTCCTTTTCAAACTCTAATTTCCTTTAAAATGGCTCCGATAGGCAATAAGGACGCCGTACCTCCTTCTTATTCTATAAATCATAGCCCTGACTCGGTCCCCTTTTGTGTACAAAGAAATGGCACTCGGCCAATGGGAGATTTTGAAGGTTGTAAGAACATTGTAAATTTGACTGGAGAAAACAGGCCTCTGTATGTAGGGGGGCCTGTTTATTTTGTTTGTGGTAGTTTAGCATTTCCCTGGTTGCCCAAGGATTGGCAGGGAACCTATTATTTAGGAATCCTGTTACCTGGGGTATTTGTAGCTAGTACATTGGAGGTTTCTAAGGCTCGCCCACGGCGGGACAAGAACGGAGATACCCCTGGGCAAGTATTGGGAGATATAGCAAAATCAGTTGTGCCCTTTTGGGGACAAATAACAAACTCTGAGAACATTAGGGGATTAGCAAGGGTACTGGAGAGAACGATCAACCGGACCACGGACATACTCTACAATATGACCTTAGAACAAAAAGCAATAAGATTGGTAGCACTCCAAAATCGGATGGCATTAGATGTCATTCTGGCAGAACGAGGTGGAGTATGCAAATTAGTGGGGTCCGCTTGCTGTGTTTTCGTACCAGATTCCTCGCCGACAATTTTTAAAGCAATACAGAACTTGCATATCCTTAGTTCTGAAGTGCATATCCCTGTAGGAGATTGGAATCTTAGCACTTGGTTTTGGGATTCTTTACGATCTTTGGGCTGGAAGGTGCTTTCTGTCATTCTGGTTATATTGGGGATCCTGCTATTTCTTTGTTGCTGTTTTCGATGTCTTCCGAGTATATGTGCAATGCTAGGGGGATGTTGTGCCCAAGCAGTGAGCACAATAGGGCATAGAATATATGCCCCAGATACAGCATCTAAAGAGTTCATGTTGCAAGAGGTCCTGATGAACGACCTAATGGCTATAGATATTACAGACAATGATTCGGGATGTATGGATGACAACACATCAAGTTATTTGCAAAAGTATTAGAAATGATATTAGCACTTGGCATAGGCCAAAAGGAGGGTCTGTTGGAATTGAAATGATATTATGCCTCCTATCGCAGTATTTGAATGTGTATTGGCCTACGCCAAGTTGTCTAAAATATCATGTAAATAGACTCCGCGGCAAGGTCTCGACCTTAACGAAAAGTTATGTAAGTCGCCATCTTGGATTTAGCCGCCATTTTAGGTTCTCTTGTAATGTGGAAGTCACCCTGAACATCAAAATGGAGTCCGACTGACATTCTGAGTGAGATTCTGGCCGTTGTGACCTCCGCACACATGAATAATTAATATGCCTGCAGGCCACTTGTCGGGGTCGCAAACTGAGACCTTGTCCTATCCCTGACCTATGTGTAAATGAACAACTGTATCAGCGGAACTGATCAAAATGCATACATTATAGGATTGACCTGGCAAGGAACCCTAGGCCTGGTCCCGAGAATGGTTAACCCGCGAGGGAGTTGGCCAAGGGCTGGATAAAGGATATAAAAGCCCAAGTATTCCAATGTACGGTCTCTCTACTAATGCATCGAACCTTCGTTGAAGTTCGTTACGTTACTCTGAGAGCCGAATAGCTATCCCTTTGTCAATTGACTTTGGTAACTGTTGTAGCTTTTAAATAAAGCACTTTGTATGTCCTTTGTAACCTGTGTTGGTGTGTTTCCTTTGGGCTGCCCAGCCTCATATCAATTTTTATGTTTTCACAACGGGCATCTTCTCGGATGATGAAACTAAAATCAACCAGATATATTCGCTCATCCAGAGTTGGATGTGCGTTAATGGACTGGCCCTTAATACCAACAAGACGGAACTTATGCTTGTGGGTACTGATCCGAAAATTCACAGATTGGAAGATTTATACTCCCAGCTTGGGATTGATAACTGTGTCATAAAGACCAAGAAAAAGGTTAAGACATTGGGGATTTACTTGGACTCTAATCTGAGTATGAAAGCCCAGGTCAGTAATTTGGTATCCTCGTCCTCATACTACTTTAAATTACTTTCTCATGCACGCCCCTTCCTCTCTCAAACTAGTCGAGAGACGCTGGCCCATGCATTCATTAGCTCTAGGATAGACTATTGCAGCAGTCTTCTCATTGGTCTTCCAAAATGTGAAGTTAATAGACTAGAGGTAGTGCAGAATAATGCGGTCTGGGTTGTTATGGACAAAAAGAGATCAGACCATATCTCTCTATATAGAAGGGAACTTCACTGGCTTCCTATTAAGGAACGTATCCTCTTTCGCCTTTTGTCCATCTCCTTCAACTGCTTGACAGGTTCTGGTCCCAACTACCTTAAAGAAGAACTTAAACCTAAGACCAGTAACTATAGTCTCAGATCTAATGGCCTCTCTCAACTTGTCGTTCCAAATTGCAGACTATCTCAGACAAAGAGTGGAGCCTTCTATTCTGCGGCTCCCATTGCGTGGAACAACCTTCCACTTAAACCTAGAAATGAAAGCTCTAATAGAGTGTTTAGGAAAGGACTTAAGCCCTGTCTGTTTAATTAATCTCCTTTTCTTTGGTCTGAGATCCTCCCATCTGGTATAACTTTTATCATCTGTGACCTCTTTCTTCGTGAACGTTTTATTTGTTTTGCTTGTTGTTAGCGCCCTTAAGCCTTAGGGTCAGTGGTTCTGCGCTATATAAATTATAAATAAATAAAATAAATAAATCCATTCAAGCCTGGATTGCCCAAAATGAGCTCTGTCTTAATGACGATAAGACAGACATCTTGATGATAGGTAGCCCTGCAAAACTCAAGAGCCTTCCACCATCCTCCCAAACCTTCGACATAGATGGCAACTGTATTACGGTAGCCAAAGAAGTCAAGACACTAGGGGTGTACCTTGACTCCTCATTTACCCTCTACCGACAAGTCAATGCCATCACCTCGGCCTCTTCTTATATTGCCAAACTCATCACTGCTTGCAGACCTTACCTCGCGGTGGAGAACGGCATCACCTTGGCTAGTGTCCTAATCCTTTCCAGTATTGACTATGACCATACCATCTTTGCAGGCACTTCAACAAAAACATTAAGAAGCTCCAAATTGTTCAAATCATTGCGATCAGAGCGGCACTCAATATCCCGAAGTCAGAACACATATCTACATCCAGAAGAAACATCCATTGGCTACCAGTCAGAGACTGCATTTCATTTAAAGTACTCTCCCTCACACACAAATGTCTCTCAAACTCTGCTCCCCGCTATCTGTCCAACTTGATCTCCAAATCGCAACCAGCCAGGCCAACTGACCACTCACAGATACAAAAGGCAAAAAACACGAGGATCCAGCTTCCCTGTCATTGCGGCCAACTATTGGAACCCCATGCCTACGGAACTAAGGACAGCAAGAATTAACCTGCCCCACTCTAAGGAGTCTTGGTTCGGCACCTCTGCACAGTAACTTACTTCCATACCTCTGCGCCATTAAACTCCTACTATTTGACCTTTCTGTATCATGACTATACCTGCATTGTAACTAGAATGTTTAAACTGTACTGTATAACTATGTAACTGTATGTATTGCAAGTGGTATAACCACCAACTAAATACCTCTAATGTAACCATGTTCTTAAGTTTAAGCGCCCAGATGGCTGAGGGTTAGGTGCACTATATAAATAAATATTCTCTGTAATAAACAAATAAAATAAATAAATAGTCACCTCCCTAAAGGGGAATTGCCACCTTCTCTGCGCACTTGTGCATCTTCCGGAGATTCTTATTTCATGAATTCAACCTGTTTGGGGGTTCCCTTTTACCTTGTTATACTCTTGGGCAAGGGATACAATGTGTTGGACTGCAATGTCAATCCCGGCCCCTGGTGGTCTCATAGTTTTTATTTTTTAATTGAAGTGCATGTTTGGGTTACATTAAACCTTATGCAGTTCTTTTTATTTGACAATGCTAAAAGAAAAGAAAACAAGAAATAACCTGGGTGAGTTATTCGATTGCATTTCTTTTCAGCCAAATGAAGCCTGTATCAGTTTGTGTGATTTCATAGTCCCCCCTTTTTTAATTACAAATACGCATGAGTCAACGTGTTCCATGTCTTAGCCTTCTACCCCCCAAATCAGTTATGTGTGGGTGGTTTTGTATACTCATACATAGACATTAGTGAATCTGTGCTCATTTGGGTCTGCCTGTGCCAAAAGAGCACATACGCCAAGATCTTGTTTCAATAAGATTCAAATTGCTGATGTACTTTAAATGTGCCTCTGGGTGTTTGAACTCACCAATAATTTTTTTTTTAAAAATCAGCACATGCCAAAATGTGGGTTTACTTGTCCCTCTGTTCTGATTAGCTTACTAGTGCAAAAAGAAGAGATAAGATTCTAGCAAATACCTGGTTCAGAGTGAACTGTCATTTGATCCAAGAGTGAACTTGTTCAAAGCTCTGTTCCCAAATCTCAAAAATGTTCAACTCTTTCAAACTTGTTGAAATTCTTGTGTTTCATATAGCCGAATTCAGGATGATGATTTCCTTAATATCCCAGCATTTCGTTATCTGATGCTTATTTTCTTTAGAGAAATGTTTCTATTATGGATCCTGAGCATGTTTTTTAAATTTTTTTTTTAATTGTATTGTGGTGCAGTCAAGTATCTGACTTTTCACAAATTCATATAAGTTAAAACACATCAAAATACATATCATTATACATTTTTCCTAAAAACAGAAGAAAAGAAAAGTAGAAGATGCATGCCATAAAACAGAATTTTATATTTCAGCCAACCAAGCCCCGGGGTGAGTCTTCATATAATAACAATAATAATTTTGCATTTCTATAGCGCTACGAACACTCCGGTATCTGAGCACTGTTTATTATTACCCACAGTGTGTGGTGCTCATTTATTGACATTCGGGAGGATGAAAGGCACAGACCTTAGCACGGACATGTATGCTTTGAGGGAAATGAAAGATGCTTATATAATAGATGAAGGTATTGGGTCTGTGCGTGATATTCAAACTGATGCCACAGTAGAAGAATCTAAAAGGTGGGCCGAAGGAATGGGGAAACTAGATGATGATGGGTGTTGGGTGGATACATCTGAAGGAAAATGGTTGCTCCCTGATTCATACGTACTGGCAATGGTTACGATGGCACACGGTCCTACACATGTGTGTGCTCAGCAGATCACAAAAATGTTAGAACAGGTTTGGGTGAATAACAAGATTTCGGAGACTGCCAGACATCATGTCCGAAATTGCATGATCTGCTTACAGCACAATGTGGGTAAGGGGACAGTAACTCCAAGGGGAAGCTTTGGGCCCCCTTCTGTTCCCTTCGAGGACATTCACTTTGATTTTATTGAGATGGAACGGCGTAACAATCTGAAATATGTTCTTGTAATTATTTGTGCCTTCAGTAAATGGGTCGAGGCTTTCCCCGTTAAAGATGCTACCGCCATGACCACTGCAAAGATTATGGTAAAAGAATTTTTTCCTCGATTTGGGCTCCCAAGGGTAATTTGGTCGGATAATTGTCCTCATTTTGTTGCAGCAGTAATTTTGCAGATATGCACAGCCTTACGTATTGAGAAACGATTTCACTCAGCTTGACATCCTCAAAGTGCTGGGTTGGTGGAAAGACACAATGGTATCTTAAAGAATAAGCTTGCGAAAACATGTGCCGATACCAAACTGAAATGGCCAGATGCCTTACCTATTGTATTATTGGCTATGCGTACCACACCTCAAACTAAGACTGGGCTTTCTCCATTTGAGGTAGTGATGGGGAGACCTGCTAACATTTGGGGTCTTCCAAAACCTAAAGCCCTGAGAGAGGTGGAAAATGTATTGCTTGTAGACTACTGTAACCAGTTAACTAAAAACCTGTATTTCATTTATCACCAGGTGCACTCAGCTTTACCTGTACGGTTCACGGGCCCAGGACACGATATACAGCCTGGAAGTTGGGTCCTAGTGAAGGCCTACGAAAGGTCTTCCTGTCTCGCTCCTCGCTGGAGGGGACCCTACCAGGTGCTGTTGGTCACCCGGACAGCAGTGCGGGTGGCTGGAAAGAAACACGGGATCCACGCGACGCATGTCAAGAAACTTCCTCACCCGACGGCACACGTTAAAGAAGAAGCAGAACCCCTCGCTGATGCTACAATCTCTGATCCTGGAGTAGCAAACAGTGTTGTGAGTGCGTCGGAGAATCTCTCTGAGCCCGTGGAGCTTGGGGAACAGTCCATTTCGTCTCCAGCACTCTCTTGAAAAATCACTTCCGGAAAAAACTGTTTCAAGCTCTGCGACTTCCGTCACCTCTGACATGTCGCTTCCCTCAGGAAGTGACGACACCTTATTTGCAGATCAAACAATCTTGGGTACCACCAGGTACAATCTTCGACGAAGAAAATAGAACTATGGCACGGGTTTTTCGTGCCTTTGGAAAAGGGAAGTGATTGGAAGTTTTCTTTTGTATAAGAAAGTTCTGTTGAGCAAAACGGATTCTGCTGGCTAGGGTTGGGAAGGACTAAGAAATCGCGCGACCGTAGCATCGCCAGCAACGAACATTGGGGTCGTCGATTGAGGAACTACAATGCCTGCCATCTCCACTGCTGCTCCCCGCACTGGACTTGTGAATAAAGGGGTGACCAACTTGGACAATGAACAATGTGCCTGGGCCCCAAAACGTACTGCTGTGTTTTGATAATGATAATTGTTATTTTTGCAATTACTGCTGTAGGACTTTGGTACTTTGAAGAAATCTATCCTCTAAAACCTTTACTACCGACCGAAACTGTACCAACTGCTTTGACTCCCTCTGTACACCTTCACACTCTGTCCCCTAGAGACTCCCAACATAGACAAAAATATCATAATAACACTCTAATGATAGTAATGAATGCAACGCATGCCATTTTTAATAAGAGTAATTGTTGGATTTGTACTCATTTACCGCAATATGGGAACAAGGGACTGGGATGGTATATTCATCCTTTACCTTTAACGACTGCTTGCTATGCCTCTCTTAGAGCACTATTCTTTGGCCGTTGGAATGATAGCATCTCAGGGAACTTTGATGGAACTAATTTGAATGATTTCGAGAAACGTGAATTAACTCCCCTGGGATGCTCGCTTTTTGCAAATAGAAGTAAACCTAATGTCACTTCTATTAGGCCGTCTGATAAACTATCTCTTCCTTTTCAAACTCTAATTTCCTTTAAAATGGCTCCGATAGGCAATAAGGACGCCGTACCTCCTTCTTATTCTATAAATCATAGCCCTGACTCGGTCCCCTTTTGTGTACAAAGAAATGGCACTCGGCCAATGGGAGATTTTGAAGGTTGTAAGAACATTGTAAATTTGACTGGAGAAAACAGGCCTCTGTATGTAGGGGGGCCTGTTTATTTTGTTTGTGGTAGTTTAGCATTTCCCTGGTTGCCCAAGGATTGGCAGGGAACCTATTATTTAGGAATCCTGTTACCTGGGGTATTTGTAGCTAGTACATTGGAGGTTTCTAAGGCTCGCCCACGGCGGGACAAGAACGGAGATACCCCTGGGCAAGTATTGGGAGATATAGCAAAATCAGTTGTGCCCTTTTGGGGACAAATAACAAACTCTGAGAACATTAGGGGATTAGCAAGGGTACTGGAGAGATCGATCAACCGGACCACGGACATACTCTACAATATGACCTTAGAACAAAAAGCAATAAGATTGGTAGCACTCCAAAATCGGATGGCATTAGATGTCATTCTGGCAGAACGAGGTGGAGTATGCAAATTAGTGGGGTCCGCTTGCTGTGTTTTCGGTCCAGATTCCTCGCCGACAATTTTTAAAGCAATACAGAACTTGCATATCCTTAGTTCTGAAGTGCATATCCCTGTAGGAGATTGGAATCTTAGCACTTGGTTTTGGGATTCTTTACGATCTTTGGGCTGGAAGGTGCTTTCTGTCATTCTGGTTATATTGGGGATCCTGCTATTTCTTTGTTGCTGTTTTCAATGTCTTCCGAGTATATGTGGAATGCTAGGGGGATGTTGTGCCCAAGCAGTGAGCACAATAGGGCATAGAATATATGCCCCAGATACAGCATCTAAAGAGTTCATGTTGCAAGAGGTCCTGATGAACGACCTAATGGCTATAGATATTACAGACAATGATTCGGGATGTATGGATGACAAAACATCAAGTTATTTGCAAAAGTATTAGAAATGATATTAGCACTTGGCATAGGCCAAAAGGAGGGTCTGTTGGAATTGAAATGATATTATGCCTCCTATCGCAGTATTTGAACGCCAAGTTGTCTAAAATATCATGTAAATAGACTCCGCGGCAAGGTCTCGACCTTAACGAAAAGTTATGTAAGTCGCCATCTTGGATTTAGCCGCCATTTTAGGTTCTCTTGTAATGTGGAAGTCACCCTGAACATCAAAATAGAGGCCGACTGACATTCTGAGTGAGATTCTGGCCGTTGTGACCTCCGCACACATGAATAATTAATATGCCTGGAGGCCACTTGTCGGGGTCGCGAACTGAGACCTTGTCCTATCCCTGACCTATGTGTAAATGAACAACTGTATCAGCGGAACTGATCAAAATGCATACATTATAGGATTGACCTGGCAAGGAACCCTAGGCCTGGTCCCGAGAATGGTTAACCCGCGAGGGGGTTGGCCAAGGGCTGGATAAAGGATATAAAAGACAAGTATTCCAATGTACGGTCTCTCTACTAATGCATCGAACCTTCGTTGAAGTTCGTTACGTTACTCTGAGAGCCGAATAGCTATCCCTTTGTCAATTGACTTTGGTAACTGTTGTAGCTTTTAAATAAAGCACTTTGTATGTCCTTTGTAACCTGTGTTGGTGTGTTTCCTTTGGGCTGCCCAGCCTCATATCAATTTTTATGTTTTCACAACGGGCATCTTCTCGGATGATGAAACTAAAATCAACCAGATATATTCGCTCATCCAGAGTTGGATGTGCGTTAATGGACTGGCCCTTAATACCAACAAGACGGAACTTATGCTTGTGGGTACTGATCCGAAAATTCACAGATTGGAAGATTTATACTCCCAGCTTGTGATTGATAACTGTGTCATAAAGACCAAGAAAAAGGTTAAGACATTGGGGATTTACTTGGACTCTAATCTGAGTATGAAAGCCCAGGTCAGTAATTTGGTATCCTCGTCCTCATACTACTTTAAATTACTTTCTCATGCACGCCCCTTCCTCTCTCAAACTAGTCGAGAGACGCTGGCCCGTGCATGGATTAGCTCTAGGATAGACTATTGCAGCAGTCTTCTCATTGGTCTTCCAAAATGTGAAGTTAATAGACTAGAGGTAGTGCAGAATAATGCGGTCTGGGTTGTTATGGACAAAAAGAGATCAGACCATATCTCTCTATATAGAAGGGAACTTCACTGGCTTCCTATTAAGGAATGTATCCTCTTTCGCCTTTTGTCCATCTCCTTCAACTGCTTGACAGGTTCTGGTCCCAACTACCTTAAAGAAGAACTTAAACCTAAGACCAGTAACTATAGTCTCAGATCTAATGGCCTCTCTCAACTTGTCGTTCCAAATTGCAGACTATCTCAGACAAAGAGTGGAGCCTTCTATTCTGCGGCTCCCATTGCGTGGAACAACCTCCCACTTAAACCTAGAAATGAAAGCTCTAATAGAGTGTTTAGGAAAGGACTTAAGACCTGTCTGTTTAATTAATCTCCTTTTCTTTGGTCTGAGATCCTCCCTTCTGGTATAACTTTTATCATCTGTGACCTCTTTCTTCGTGAATGTTTTATTTGTTTTGCTTGTTGTTAGCGCCCTTAAGCCTTAGGGTCAGTGGTTCTGCGCTATATAAATTATAAATAAATAAAATAAATAAATACATTCAAGCCTGGATTGCCCGAAATGAGCTCTGTCTTAATGACGATAAGACAGAGATCTTGATGATAGGTAGCCCTGCAAAACTCAAGAGCCTCCACCATCCTCCCAAACCTTCGACATAGATGGCAACTGTATTACGGTAGCCAAAGAAGTCAAGACACTAGGGGTGTACCTTGACTCCTCATTTACCCTCTACCGACAAGTCAATGCCATCACCTCGGCCTCTTCTTATATTGCCAAACTCATCACTGCTTGCAGACCTTACCTCGCGGTGAAGAACGGCATCACCTTGGCTAGTGTCCTAATCCTTTCCAGTATTGACTATGACCATGCCATCTTTGCAGGCACTTCAACAAAAACATTAAGAAGCTCCAAATTGTTCAAAACATTGCGATCAGAGCGGCACTCAATATCCCGAAGTCAGAACACATATCTACATCCAGAAGAAACATCCATTGGCTACCAGTCAGAGACTGCATTTCATTTAAAGTACTCTCCCTCACACACAAATGTCTCTCAAACTCTGCTCCCCGCTATCTGTCCAACTTGATCTCCAAATCACAACCAGCCAGGCCAACTGACCACTCACAGATACAAAAGGCAAAAAACACGAGGATCCAGCTTCCCTGTCATTGCGGCCAACTATTGGAACCCCATGCCTACGGAACTAAGGACAGCAAGAATTAACCTGCCCCACTCTAAGGAGTCTTGGTTCGGCACCTCTGCACAGTAACTTACTTCCATACCTCTGCGCCGTTAAACTCCTGCTATTTGACCTTTCTGTATCATGACTATACCTGCATTGTAACTAGAATGTTTAAACTGTACTGTATAACTATGTAACTGTATGTATTGCAAGTGGTATAACCACCAACTAAATACCTCTAATGTAACCATGTTCTTAAGTTTAAGCGCCCAGATGGCTGAGGGTTAGGTGCACTATATAAATAAATATTCACTGTAATAAACACATAAAATAAATAAATAGTCACCTCCCTAAAGGGGAATTGCCACCTTCTCTGCGCACTTGTGCATCTTCCGGAGATTCTTATTTCATGAATTCAACCTGTTTGGGGGTTCCCTTTTACCTTGTTATACTCTTGGGCAAGGGATACAATGTGTTGGACTGCAATGTCAATCCCGGCCCCTGGTGGTCTCATAGTTTTTATTTTTTAATTGAAGTGCATGTTTGGGTTACATTAAACCTTATGCAGTTATTTTTATTTGACAATGCTAAAAGAAAAGAAAACAAGAAATAACCTGGGTGAGTTATTCAATTGCATTTCTTTTCAGCCAAATGAAGCCTGTATCAGTTTGTGTGATTTCATATTCCCCCCTTTTTTAATTACAAATACGCATGAGTCAACGTGTTCCATGTCTTAGCCTTCTACCCCCCAAATCAGTTATGTGTGGGTTGTTTTGTATACTCATACATAGACATTAGTGAATCTGTGCTCATTTGGGTCTGCCTGTGCCAAAAGAGCACATACGCCAAGATCTTGTTTCAATAAGATTCAAATTCCTGATGTACTTTAAATGTGCCTCTGGGTGTTTGAACTCACCAATAAACATTTTTTTTTAAAAATCAGCACATGCCAAAATGTGGGTTTACTTGTCACTCTGTTCTGATTAGCTTACTAGTGCAAAAAGAAGAGCTAGGATTCTAGCAAATACCTGGTTCAGAGTGAACTGTCATTTGATCCAAGAGTGAACTTGTTCAAAGCTCTGTTCCCAAATCTCAAAAATGTTCAACTCTTTCAAACTTGTTGAAATTCTTGTGTTTCATATAGCCTAATTCAGGATGATGATTTCCTTAATATCCCAGCATTTCGTTATCTGATGCTTATTTTCTTTAGAGAAATGTTTCTATTCTGGATCCTGAGCATGTTTTTTTATTTTTTTTTTAATTGTATTGTGGTGCAGTCAAGTATCTGAATTTTCACAAATTCATATAAGTTAAAACACATCAAAATACATATCATTATACATTTTTCCTCAAAACAGAAGAAAAGTAGAAGATGCATGCCATAAAACAGAATTTTATATGTCAGCCCACCAAGCCCCGGGGTGAGTCTTCATATAATAACAATAATAATTTTGCATTTCGATAGCGCTACGAACACTCCGGTATCTGAGCACTGTTTATTATTACCCACAGTGTGTGGTGCTCATTTATTGACATTCGGGAGGATGAAAGGCACAGACCTTAGCACGGACATGTATGCTTTGAGGGAAATGAAAGATGCTTATATAATAGATGAAGGTATTGGGTCTGTGCGAGATATTCAAACTGATGCCACAGTAGAAGAATCTAAAAGGTGGGCCGAAGGAATGGGGAAACTAGATGATGATGGGTGTTGGGTGGATACATCTGAAGGAAAATGGTTGCTCCCTGATTCATACGTACTGGCAATGGTTACGATGGCACACGGTCCTACACATGTGTGTGCTCAGCAGATCACAAAAATGTCAGAACAGGTTTGGGTGAATAACAAGATTTTGGAGACTGCCAGACATCATGTCCGAAATTGCATGATCTGCTTACAGCACAATGTGGGTAAGGGGACAGTAACTCCAAGGGGAAGCTTTGGGCCCCCTTCTGTTCCCTTCGAGGTCATTCACTTTGATTTTATTGAGATGGAACGGCGTAACAATCTGAAATATGTTGTTGTAATTAATTGTGCCTTCAGTAAATGGGTCGAGGCTTTCCCCGTTAAAGATGCTACCGCCATGACCACTGCAAAGATTATGGTAAAAGAATTTTTTCCTCGATTTGGGCTCCCAAGGGTACTTTGGTAGGATAATTGTCCTCATTTTGTTGCAGCAGTAATTTTGCAGATATGCACAGCCTTACGTATTGAGAAACGATTTCACTCAGCTTGACATCCTCAAAGTGCTGGGTTGGTGGAAAGACACAATGGTATCTTAAAGAATAAGCTTGCGAAAACATGTGCCGATACCAAACTGAAATGGCCAGATGCCTTACCTATTGTATTATTGGCTATGCGTACCACACCTCAAACTAAGACTGGGCTTTCTCCATTTGAGGTAGTGATGGGGAGACCTGCTAACATTTGGGGTCTCCCAAAACCTAAAGCCCTGAGAGAGGTGGAAAATGTATTGCTTGTAGACTACTGTAACCAGTTAACTAAAAACCTGTATTTCATTTATCACCAGGTGCACTCAGCTTTACCTGTACGGTTCACGGGCCCAGGACACGATATACAGCCTGGAATTTGGGTCCTAGTGAAGGCCTACGAAAGGTCTTCCTGTCTCGCTCCTCGCTGGAGGGGACCCTACCAGGTGCTGTTGGTCACCCGGACAGCAGTGCGGGTGGCTGGAAAGAAACACTGGACCCACGCGACGCATGTCAAGAAACTTCCTCACCCGACGCCACACGTTAAAGAAGAAGCAGAACCCCTCGCTGATGCTACAATCTCTGATCCTGGAGTAGCAAACTGCGCTGTGAGTGCGTTTGAGAATCTCTCTGAGCCCGTGGAGCTTGGGGAACAGTCCATTTCGTCTCCAGCACTCTCTTGAAAAATCACTTCCGGAAAAAACTGTTTCAAGCTCTGCGACTTTCGTCGCCTCCGACACGTCGCTTCCCTCAGGAAGTGACAACACCTTATTTGCGCATCAAACAATCTTGGGTACCACCAGGTACAATCTTCGACGAAGAAAATAGAACTACGGCACTGGTTTTTCGTGCCTTTGGAAAAGGGAAGTGATTGGATGTTTTCTTTTGTATAAGAAAGTTCTCTTGAACAAAACGGATTCTGCTGGCTAGGGTTGGGAAGGACTAAGAAATCGCGCGACCGTAGCGTCGCCAGCAACGAACATTGGGGTCGTCGATTGAGGAACTACAATGCCTGCCATCTCCACTGCTGCTCCCCGCACTGGACTTGTGAATAAAGGGGTGACCAACTTGGACAATGAACAATGTGCCTGGGCCCCAAAACGTACTGCTGTGTTTTGATAATGATAATTGTTATTTTTGCAATTACTGCTGTAGGACTTTGGTACTTTGAAGAAATCTATCCTCTAAAACCTTTACTACCGACCGAAACTGTACCAACTGCTTTGACTCAATCTATACACCTTCACACTCTGTCCCCTAGAGACTCCCAACATAGACAAAAATATCATAATAACACTCTAATGATAGTAATGAATGCAACGCATGCCATTTTTAATAAGAGTAATTGTTGGATTTGTACTCATTTACAGCAACATGGGAACAAGGGACTGGGATGGTATATTCATCCTTTACCTTTAACGACTGCTTGCTATGCCTCTCTTAGAGCACTATTCTTTGGCCGTTGGAATGATAGCATCTCAGGGAACTTTGATGGAACTAATTTGAATGATTTCGAGAAACGTGAATTAACTCCCCTGGGATGCTCGCTTTTTGCAAATAGAAGTAAACCTAATGTCGCTTCTATTAGGCCGTCTGATAAACTATCTCTTCCTTTTCAAACTCTAATTTCCTTTAAAATGGATCCGATAGGCAATAAGGACACCGTACCTCCTTCTTATTCTATAAATCATAGCCCTGACTCGGTCCCCTTTTGTGTACAAAGAAATGGCACTCGGCCAATGGGAGATTTTGAAGGTTGTAAGAACATTGTAAATTTGACTGGAGAAAACAGGCCTCTGTATGTAGGGGGGCCTGTTTATTTTGTTTGTGGTAGTTTAGCATTTCCCTGGTTGCCCAAGGATTGGCAGGGAACCTATTATTTAGGAATCCTGTTACCTGGGGTATTTGTAGCTAGTACATTGGAGGTTTCTAAGGCTCGCCCACGGCGGGACAAGAACGGAGATACCCCTGGGCAAGTATTGGGAGATATAGCAAAATCAGTTGTGCCCTTTTGGGGACAAATAACAAACTCTGAGAACATTAGGGGATTAGCAAGGGTACTGGAGAGAACGATCAACCGGACCACGGACATACTCTACAATATGACCTTAGAACAAAAAGCAATAAGATTTGGTAGCACTCCAAAATCGGATGGCATTAGATGTCATTCTGGCAGAACGAGGTGGAGTATGCAAATTAGTGGGGTCCGCTTGCTGTGTTTTCGTACCAGATTCCTCGCCGACAATTTTTAAAGCAATACAGAACTTGCATATCCTTAGTTCTTAAGTGCATATCCCTGTAGGAGATTGGAATCTTAGCACTTGGTTTTGGGATTCTTTACGATCTTTGGGCTGGAAGGTGCTTTCTGTCATTCTGGTTATATTGGGGATTCTGCTATTTCTTTGTTGCTGTTTTCAATGTCTTCCGAGTATATGTGGAATGCTAGGGGGATGTTGTGCCCAAGCAGTGAGCACAATAGGGTATAGAATATATGCCCCAGATAAAGCATCTAAAGAGTTCATGTTGCAAGAGGTCCTGATGAACGACCTAATGGCTGTAGATATTACAGACAATGATTCGGGATGTATGGATGACAACACATCAAGTTATTTGCAAAAGTATTAGAAATGATATTAGCACTTGGCATAGGCCAAAAGGAGGGTCTGTTGGAATTGAAATGATATTATGCCTCCTATCGCAGTATTTGAATGTGTATTGGCCTACGCCAAGTTGTCTAAAATATCATGTAAATAGACTCCGCGGCAAGGTCTCGACCTTAACGAAAAGTTATGTAAGTCGCCATCTTGGATTTAGCCGCCATTTTAGGTTCTCTTGTAATGTGGAAGTCACCCTGAACATCAAAATAGAGGCCGACTGACATTCTGAGTGAGATTCTGGCCGTTGTGACCTCCGCACACATGAATAATTAATATGCCTGGAGGCCACTTGTCGGGGTCGCGAACTGAGACCTTGTCCTATCCCTGACCTATGTGTAAATGAACAACTGTATCAGCGGAACTGATCAAAATGCATACATTATAGGATTGACCTGGCAAGGAACCCTAGGCCTGGTCCCGAGAATGGTTAACCCACGAGGGGGTTGGCCAAGGGCTGGATAAAGGATATAAAAGACAAGTATTCCAATGTACGGTCTCTCTACTAATGCATCGAACCTTCGTTGAAGTTTGTTACGTTACTCTGAGAGCCGAATAGCTATCCCTTTGTCAATTGACTTTGGTAACTGTTGTAGCTTTTAAATAAAGCACTTTGTATGTCCTTTGTAACCTGTGTTGGTGTGTTTCCTTTGGGCTGCCCAGCCTCATATCAATTTTTATGTTTTCACAACGGGCATCTTCTCGGATGATGAAACTAAAATCAACCAGATATATTCGCTCATCCAGAGTTGGATGTGCGTTAATGGACTGGCCCTTAATACCAACAAGACGGAACTTATGCTTGTGGGTACTGATCCGAAAATTCACAGATTGGAAGATTTATACTCCCAGCTTGTGATTGATAACTGTGTCATAAAGACCAAGAAAAAGGTTAAGACATTGGGGATTTACTTGGACTCTAATCTGAGTATGAAAGCCCAGGTCAGTAATTTGGTATCCTCGTCCTCATACTACTTTAAATTACTGTCTCATGCACGCCCCTTCCTCTCTCAAACTAGTCGAGAGACGCTGGCCCGTGCATTGATTAGCTCTAGGATAGACTATTGCAGCAGTCTTCTCATTGGTCTTCCAAAATGTGAAGTTAATAGACTAGAGGTAGTGCAGAATAATGCGGTCTGGGTTGTTATGGACAAAAAGAGATCAGACCATATCTCTCTATATAGAAGGGAACTTCACTGGCTTCCTATTAAGGAACGTATCCTCTTTCGCCTTTTGTCCATCTCCTTCAACTGCTTGACAGGTTCTGGTCCCAACTACCTTAAAGAAGAACTTAAACCTAAGACCAGTAACTATAGTCTCAGATCTAATGGCCTCTCTTAACTTGTCGTTCCAAATTGCAGACTATCTCAGACAAAGAGTGGAGCCTTCTATTCTGCGGCTCCCATTGCGTGGAACAACCTTCCACTTAAACTTAGAAATGAAAGCTCTAATAGAGTGTTTAGGAAAAGACTTAAGACCTGTCTGTTTAATTAATCTCCTTTTCTTTGGTCTGAGATCCTCCCTTCTGGTATAACTTTTATCATCTGTGACCTCTTTCTTCATGAACGTTTTATTTGTTTTGCTTGTTGTAAGCGCCCTTAAGCCTTAGGGTCAATGGTTCTGCGCTATATAAATTATAAATAAATAAAATAAATAAATCCATTCAAGCCTGGATTGCCCGAAATGAGCTCGGTTTTAATGACGATAAGACAGAGATCTTGATGATAGGTAGCCCTGCAAAACTCAAGAGCCTTCTACCATCCTCCCAAACCTTCGACATAGATGGCAACTGCATTACGGTAGCCAAAGAAGTCAAGACACTAGGGGTGTACCTTGACTCCTCATTTACCCTCTACCGACAAGTCAATGCCATCACCTCGGCCTCTTCTTATATTGCCAAACTCATCACTGCTTGCAGACCTTACCTCGCGGTGGAGAACGGCATCACCTTGGCTAGTGTCCTAATCCTTTCCAGTATTGACTATGACCATGCCATCTTTGCAGGCACTTCAACAAAAACATTAAGAAGCTCCAAATTGTTCAAAACATTGCGATCAGAGCGGCACTCAATATCCCGAAGTCAGAACACATATCTACATCCAGAAGAAACATCCATTGGCTACCAGTCAGAGACTGCATTTCATTTAAAGTACTCTCCCTCACACACAAATGTCTCTCAAACTCTGCTCCCCGCTATCTGTCCAACTTGATCTCCAAATCGCAACCAGCCAGGCCAACTGACCACTCACAGATACAAAAGGCAAAAAACACGAGGATCCAGCTTCCCTGTCATTGCGGCCAACTATTGGAACCCCATGCCTACGGAACTAAGGACAGCAAGAATTAACCTGCCCCACTCTAAGGAGTCTTGGTTCGGCACCTCTGCACAGTAACTTACTTCCATACCTCTGCGCCGTTAAACTCCTACTATTTGACCTTTCTGTATCATGACTATACCTGCATTGTAACTAGAATGTTTAAACTGTACTATATAACTATGTAACTGTATGTATTGCAAGTGGTATAAGCACCAACTAAATACCTCTAATGTAACCATGTTCTTAAGTTTAAGCGCCCAGATGCCTGAGGGTTAGGTGCACTATATAAATAAATATTCACTGTAATAAACAAATAAAATAAATAAATAGTCACCTCCCTAAAGGGGAATTGCCACCTTCTCTGCGCACTTGTGCATCTTCCGGAGATTCTTATGTCATGAATTCAACCTGTTTGGGGGTTCCCTTTTACCTTGTTATACTCTTGGGCAAGGGATACAATGTGTTGGACTGCAATGTCAATCCCGGCCCCTGGTGGTCTCATAGTTTTTATTTTTTAATTGAAGTGCATGTTTGGGTTACATTAAACCTTATGCAGTTCTTTTTATTTGACAATGCAAAAAGAAAAGAAAACAAGAAATAACCTGGGTGAGTTATTCTATTGCATTTCTTTTCAGCCAAATGAAGCCTGTATCAGTTCGTGTGATTTCATATTACCCCCTTTTTTAATTACGAATACGCATGAGTCAACGTGTTCCATGTCTTAGCCTTCTACCCCCCAAATCAGTTATGTGTGGGTGGTTTTGTATACTCATACATAGACATTAGTGAATCTGTGCTCATTTGGGTCTGCCTGTGCCAAAAGAGCACATACGCCAAGATCTTGTTTCAATAAGATTCAAATTCCTGATGTACTTTAAATGTGCCTCTGGGTGTTTGAACTCACCAATAAACATTTTTTTTAAAAATCAGCACATGCCAAAATGTGGGTTTACTTGTCCCTCTGTTCTGATTAGCTTACTAGTGCAAAAAGAAGAGCTAAGATTCTAGCAAATACCTGGTTCAGAGTGAACTGTCATTTGATCAAAGAGTGAACTTGTTCAAAGCTCTGTTCCCAAATCTCAAAAATGTTCAACTCTTTCAAACTTGTTGAAATTCTTGTGTTTCATATAGCCTAATTCAGGATGATGATTTCCTTAATATCCCAGCATTTCGTTATCTGATGCTTATTTTCTTTAGAGTAATGTTTCTATTATGGATCCTGAGCATGTTTTTTTATTTTTTTTTTAATTGTATTGTGGTGCAGTCAAGTATATGACTTTTCACAAATTCATATAAGTTAAAACACATCAAAATACATATCATTATACATTTTTCCTAAAAACAGAAGAAAAGTAGAAGGTGCATGCCATAAAACAGAATTTTATATTTCAGCCCACCAAGCCCCGGGGTGAGTCTTCATATAATAGCAATAATAATTTTGCATTTCGATAGCGCTACGAACACTCCCGTATCTGAGCACTGCTTATTATTACCCACAGTGTGTGGTGCTCATTTATTGACATTCGGGAGGATGAAAGGCACAGACCTTAGCACGGACATGTATGCTTTGAGGGAAATGAAAGATGCTTATATAATAGATGAAGGTATTGGGTCTGTGCGAGATATTCAAACTGATGCCACAGTAGAACAATCTAAAAGGTGGGCCGAAGGAATGGGGAAACTAGATGATGATGGGTGTTGGGTGGATACATCTGAAGGAAAATGGTTGCTCCCTGATTCATACGTACTGGCAATGGTTACGATGGCACACGGTCCTACACATGTGTGTGCTCAGCAGATCACAAAAATGTTAGAACAGGTTTGGGTGAATAACAAGATTTCGGAGACTGCCAGACATCATGTCCGAAATTGCATGATCTGCTTACAGCACAATGTGGGTAAGGGGACAGTAACTCCAAGGGGAAGCTTTGGGCCCCCTTCTGTTCCCTTCGAGGTCATTCACTTTGATTTTATTGAGATGGAACGGCGTAACAATCTGAAATATGTTCTTGTAATTATTTGTGCCTTCAGTAAATGGGTCGAGGCTTTCCCCGTTAAAGATGCTACCGCCATGACCACTGCAAAGATTATGGTAAAAGAATTTTTTCCTCGATTTGGGCTCCCAAGGGTAATTTGGTCGGATAATTGTCCTCATTTTGTTGCAGCAGTAATTTTGCAGATATGCACAGCCTTACGTATTGAGAAACGATTTCACTCAGCTTGACATCCTCAAAGTGCTGGGTTGGTGGAAAGACACAATGGTATCTTAAAGAATAAGCTTGCGAAAACATGTGCCGATACCAAACTGAAATGGCCAGATGCCTTACCTATTGTATTATTGGCTATGCGTACCACACCTCAAACTAAGACTGGGCTTTCTCCATTTGAGGTAGTGATGGGGAGACCTGCTAACATTTGGGGTCTCCCAAAACCTAAAGCCCTGAGAGAGGTGGAAAATGTATTGCTTGTAGACTACTGTAACCAGTTAACTAAAAACCTGTATTTCATTTATCACCAGGTGCACTCAGCTTTACCTGTACGGTTCACGGGCCCAGGACACGATATACAGCCTGGAAGTTGGGTCCTAGTGAAGGCCTAAGAAAGGTCTTCCTGTCTCGCTCCTCGCTGGAGCGGACCCTACCAGGTGCTGTTGGTCACCCGGACAGCAGTGCGGGTGGCTGGAAAGAAACACTGGATCCACGCATGTCAACTTCACCATAACATCCCTTTAACAAAGTTTTTTCACTGAATTTCATAGGTTTTTAGTAGCGCAACTTAACCATAACGTCCCTGTAAAACACTTTTTTTTACTGAATGTCACCATAACATCCTTTTCAGTAGATGAAGAGCACTAGCATCTTAGGTCCTCAAAGTAGGAACCCCGGGTGGTCCCAGTGTAGGAAGGAAAATCTTTTACCAAGATGGCCACCATGGAAAGGGAAGGCGGGGTGTATAAAGAGAACACAACAGGGCATGAGCAGGGGGTGGGGGGGAACAGGGGAGACACATGGGCATGAGCGGTGGGTGAGAGGGAACAAGGCACAAACGGCATGAGCAGGGGGTGGGGGGAAAATGAAGGAAACACGGGGCATGAGCAGGGGTGGGGGGATCACAAGAGAGACACGGGGCATGAGCAGCAGGTGGGGGGGAACAGGGGAGACATGGGGCATGAGCGGGGGTTGGGGAGGAACACAAGGGAGACACGGGTTATGAGCGGGGGCTGGGGAGGAACACGAGGGAGTCACGGGGCATGAGCAGGGGGGTGGGGGGAACAGGGGAGACACGGGGCATGAGCGGGGGGTGGAGGCAACAGGGCACACACGGGGCATGAGCAGGGGTGGGGGGAACAGGGCACACACAGGGCATGAGCAGGGGTGGGGGAACAGGGCACACACGGGCATGAGCAGGGGGTGGGGGAACAGGGCACACATGGTGCATGAGCTGGGGTGTGGGGGAAAGGAGAGAGACAAGGGGCATGAACGGGGGTGGGGGGAACACGAGGGAGACACGGGGCATGAGCGGGGGAGTGGGGGCAACACGAGGGAAACATGGGGCATGAGCAGGTGTGGGGGGAACAAGAGACACGGGGCATGAGCGGGGGGTTGGGGGCAACAGGAGACACACGGGGAATGAGCGGGGGGTGAGGGGGTACACGATGGAGACACAGGGCATGAGTGGGGGGTGAGGGGGTACACGATGGAGACACAGAGTATGAGCGGGTGGTGGTGGCAACAGGAGGGAGACACGGGGCATGAGTGGGGGCTGGGGGCAACAGGAGACACACGGGGCATGAGTGGGGGTGGGGGGAACATGAGGGAGACACGGGGCATGAGCGGGGGTGGGGGGCAACAGGGCACATGGGGCATGAGCAGGGGTGGGGGAACGGGGCGCACACACGGGGCATGAGCGGGGGTGGGGAACAGGTCGCACACACGGGGCATGAGCGGGGGGTGGGGGGAAAGGAGAGAGACACAGGGCATGAGTGGGAGGGTGTGGGGGGAACACGAGGGAGACACAGGGCATGAGCGGGGGTGGGGGAACAGGGCAGACATGCATGAGCGGGGGTGGGGGAACAGGGCACACACACGTGGCATGAGCGGTGGTGGGGAACAGGGTGCACACACGGGGCATGAGCGGGGGTGGGGGGAAAGGAGAGAGACATGGGGCATGAGTGGGAGGGCGTGGGGGGTAACACGAGGGAAACACGAGGCATGAGCGGGGTGGGGGGAACACGAGGGAGACATGGGGCAGGAGTGGGGGGTGGGGGAAACAGGAGACACGGGGCATGAGCGGGGTGTGGGGGAACACGAGGGAGACACGGGGCATGAGTGGGAGTGGGGGGTAACACGAGGGAGACACAGGGCCTGAGCAGGGGGTGGGGGTGTAAAACAGGGCATGAGCAGGGGGCGCGGGGAACACGAGGGAAACATGGGGCATGTGCGGGGGGCTGGGAGTACAGGAGGGAAACACGGGGCATGAGCTGGGGGGTGGGGGTACAGGAGGGAGACACGGGACATGAGCTGGGGGGTGGGGGTACAGGAGGGAGACATGGGACATGACCTGAGGGTGGGGGGCAACAGGAGACACAGGGCATAAGTGGGGGGTGGGGGGCTACACAAGGGAAACACGGGGCATGAGCGGGGGTGGGGGGACAGGGGAGACACAGGGCATGAGCAGGGGGGTGAGGGGTAACACAAGGGAGACACGGGGCATGAGCGAGGGGTGGGGGGGAAAGGAGGGAGACTCGGGGCATGAGCAGGGGTGGGGGGAACAGGGGAGACACGGGGCATGAGTGGGGGGTAACACAAGGGAGACACGGGGCATGAGCGGGGAGTGGGGGATAACAGGGGAGACAGGGCAGGAGCGGGGGGAAAGGAGGGAGACACGGGGAATGAGTGGGGGTGGGGGGGAGGGGAGAGACACGGGGCATGAGCAGGGGGTGGGGGGTAACACAAGGGAGACACAGGGCATGGGAGGGGGTGGGCGGTAACAGAGGAGACAGGGCATGGGTGGGGGGGAACACGAGGGAGACACGGGGCATGAGCGGGGGGTGGGGGGAAACACCAAGAAGACACGGGGCATGAGCAGGGGGTGGGGGGTAACACAAGGGAGACAAGGGGCATGAGCGGGGGGTGGGAGGGTAACACAAGGTAGACACAGGGCATGAGCTGGGGGTGGGGGGGGTAACACAAGGGAGACACGGGGCAAGAAACAGCAGCAATAATGTAATGAAGGAGCATGACAAACACCGCCCCAACCTTAGAAATACCAAATGCACAATATTTTTGCACCGGCCACCCACTCCCCCATATCATTGTTTGATGCGTCTTTCCTCATTTCCGTTCACAAATGGCCTTATTAGCTGGCATACCAAAAAAGAAAGCCATCCATTAACAAACTAAATGTTGCGTTCAAAACCACCTTTCACAGTGTAAATATATTTTTTAAAAAATGTGCATACACTCCATGTACTTTATATGCCTCAGTAAAGGACATAGATGCAATACGATTTGACAATAATAGCATAGATGTGCAAATCATTAACGTGTGCTATGGAAAAATAGGATTTCTGGTTATAATCTGGCCCGCCGCGGCCATCATTGAAAGGAAAGGCGGTTGTTCCATACATGGACCCTCTTCGCTTTCCATGGCAGCAAGCAAAAAGCAAAAGTATGAGCCGAGACGCAGAACCTGTACATAAACCTACTGCGATTACAAAACAAAATCCTTTTTCAAGATGGCCACCATAGAAAGGGAAAGCGGTTGTTACATACTTTGACCTTCTTTGCTTTCCATGACAGCCTCCAAAAAGCAACAGTACGTACTGTGACGCATAACCTGTAAATAAACATACAGCAACATATAACATGGTACCTTACATTTCTAAATGATACATGGGATCAAAAAAAAAACTGTAACGTTTTAGAATTTGTAAAGTATTTTTATTTAACAAACAAATGTCAGAGACCAACGGACTAATTCCATTTCTAAATAAATTGTAGCACAGGTATTTCCAAGACAGCGCCATGACCGTTGCGTTACACCACCATAAATGATGTTACGTCACTTCTAATAGCTAGTTCAGCATAGGGACAGAGGGGGCCTGGCCAGTCATCCCATAACATTATAATGGACAGCAGCCGGTCACGAGCAGTTTCATCTGGCGTTGAAAGTAGCCGTCACTCGGTATCTGGAAACCATGGCACGCACAGTACGGAAAAAATGTAGCTAGGCGGAAAACATAAGAGAAAATCTGTGTCAATACCCAAAAAATTCCAAAACAGACACAAAAGATTGTGGAAAGTAGTACACAAATGGAAGAGGGCAAACATGACATTTTAAAGAAATATTAGCGTTGACCATGGGTACATATAATGACACCCTACAAACGCTGAGAAACAGCATTCCGCATAAGGGTTAAAAAAGGACAACTACACAGTAAGATGGTAATTCAGTTATCAAGGCAGCATGAATGGACACGCAAGAAGAAATTACATGTCTTAATGTTACACAAGACCAAAAGAACGTGCAAAGTGATACACAAAGCTATGTGGGCAAGCATAACATTTGAAAGAAAAAGAAATACTCCCCGGTGGGGGGTAACAGGGGAGACAGGTCATGAGCAGGCGGTGGGGGGGAACAGGAGAGACATGGGGCATGAGCGGGGGGTGGGGGAAGTGGAGAGAGACACAGGGCATGAGCGTGGGGTGGGGGAACAGTAGGGAGACACGGGACATGAGCGGGAGCTGGGGGAAGGGGAGAGACACACAGGGCATGAGCGGGGGGTGGGGGAACAGTAGGGAGACAAAGGGCATGAACAGGGGGTGGGGGGAAGGGGAGAGACACACAGGGCATGAGCGGAAGGTGGGGGGGAAGGGGAGAGACACACCGGGCATTAGCGGGGGTGGGGGAGGGGGAGACACATGAGCATGAGTGGGGGGTGGGGGGAAAGGAGGGAGACACAGGGCATGAGCGGGGGGTCGGGTGGAAGGGGAGAGACACACGGGGCATGAGCGGGGAGTGTGGGGGAAGGGGAGAGACACACGAGGCATGAGCGGGGGGTGGGGGGGAAGAGGTGAGACCCACGTGGCATGAGTGGGGGGTGGGGGGGAAGGGGAGACACATGGGCATGAGCAGGGTGTGGGGGTAAGGGGAGAGACACATGGGGCATGAGCGGTGGGTGGGGGGAAGGGGAGAGACACATGGGGCATGAGCGGGGGGTGGGGGGAAGGGGAGAGAGTCACAGGGCATGAGCGGGGGGTGGGGGAACAGTAGGGAGACATGGGGTATGAGCAGGGGTTGGGGGGAAGGGGAGAGACACACGGGGCATGAGCGGGGGTTGGGGGGAAGGGGAGAGACACATGGGGCATGAGCGGGGGTGGGGGGAAAGGAGGGAGACACACGGGGCATGAGCGGGGGGAACGGGAAAGAGAAACGGAGAAGCAGAGAATGAGCGGGGAGTGGGAGGAACACACCCAGAATCAGCGAGGGGGGGAACATGGGAGACACGGGCCATGAGCGGGGGTGGGGGGAACAAGAGAGAGACACAAGGGCCTGTGCCTCACTGCCTTTTAGTGGCCAACGCAGCCCACATCTACACTGTGCAGGCAGCAGATCCCGCCCCGATAAACAAAGATGGCGTGCGTCTCTGAAAATAGACGCACTGCACGCTTCACGGCAGCCAATAGAAAAGCACGTCAGATGTCCGTGGAATTCACGCAAGCTGCTTGCCCAATCACTGTCCTTTCGACAGAGCGAACATATAAGTGTGTCCACGCAGCGAACACAGATATCACTAATAAGCGAAGTTATAAGCCGCCCAAAAAGTACTCTTCCTACGGAAACACCAACTTAACCATAACTACATGGCCACTACCGTGGCCATATATATATATATATATATATATATATATATATATATATATATATATATATATTATACATATTAATATATTACACATCCACGGTAGTGGCTGTGTAGTTATGGTTAAGTTGCTGTTTCCATAGAAAGAACACTTTTCGGGCAGCTTATAACTTCGCTCCCCCTGGATGAATCCTCACCAAACTTTGCAAAAAAGGTATATGGGCCACTCTGAATTTTTTCGCAACGTTTGGTGAGGTTTGGTCCAGGGGGGAAATGTTATAGGGCGGGTCCCAAAATGTCTTTTCTTTCTTTCCCATAGACTGAATGGGGGAAAAATTTTGCGCACGCCTACAGCCAAACCGCTGGACGGATTTTCACCAAATTTGTGGTAGGAGCAGCGGCTTGGTCCCAAAAGCATGCTTTTGTAAATTTGTTCAAAATCCGTCTAGTAGTTTTCTTTAAAACTATCAAAAAGTAGGTATGGAAAAATGTGTCATATCTATGTCCGCTCTGTGGTCACACTTCCCTGTTTGCTCCGCAGACAAGAAATCGATTGGCTAATCCGTAGTGTCATGTCCGCAGACATGTGGTGCTTTCACTGATTGGTTGTGGAACAGCGTGAAGTTCGGCAGATTTCTTTGCGGCCTACGCCATCTTTTGTTCATGTTTTGGTCTACACGGACATCACCGGTAACACATACAAAACAAGACACCAATGCACTTGTTATAATTATGAAATACTGTTTCCGAATGTGAGCGCTACTTAGGTTGGAATGGAATGTGGCCGCACAAACTCAAAAAGTGGTGTTTTCTTGCCACCAAATTCATACGGTAAAGTGGAAGTTGGTGCTCAATGTACGGCGACCAATACCTGCGTCTGTGTTACAATGTTTTCAGATTAATATTGAAGTCGGACTGGCGTCCTATGTTTTGAAACCTGAGGTGGACCCCTGGAGTGTTTGATGGAAACAGTGGCTTTCGAGGCGTATGGGAGTAGCGGTTCTCATGATTGGATGCTCATATGTTGTTGCAACGTGAGAATGCATTTGCCTTCTGAGTGAAGGTCAATTGATTTGCTTTTTTGGTTGCAAGCTCAGTAGGCCCACGCATCCAAGTCAATCCATAAGGGGCTATTGTTTTTTGACCTTGAGCGAAAGGGAAACTTCAAAAGCTACACAAGGAATGCAAGCTTGGAAAGAAAATACTATTTGGTAAGGTTGTGTTTTAAAAACGTTTGTAAGGAAGGAACATGAAATATCAGTTCACGAAGATTATTTGATGCGAACACTTTGCTGTCTGACTTTGGCAAAAATAATGGAGGCTGTCAAGATGATGTAAGTTTAATTTTGACGATTCTACACCGACTCGCGTTTTAATTTTATATTACCAAACACTAATTGTGACAATGTAACTGAAGTATTATCTTTTTGCACAGTTGTCATTTTCCTCCAATAACAGAGAGTGTACATTGTTCGCGTTTGCAGGCTATCACTAGAGTCACCGTTGTTGACCGTTATTTCTTTTTCTTTCAAATGTTATGCTTGCCCACATAGCTTTGTGTATCACTTTGCACGTTCTTTTGGTCTTGTGTAACATTAAGACATGTAATTTCTTCTTGCGTGTCCATTCATGCTGCCTTGATAACTGAATTACCATCTTACTGTGTAGTTGTCCTTTTTTAACCCTTATGCGGAATGCTGTTTCTCAGCGTTTGTAGGGTGTCATTATATGTACCCATGGTCAACGCTAATATTTCTTTAAAATGTCATGTTTGCCCTCTCCCATTTGTGTACTACTTTCCACAATCTTTTGTGTCTGTTTTGGAATTTTTGGGTATTGACACAGATTTTCTCTTATGTTTTCCGCCTAGCTACATTTTTTCCGTACTGTGCATGCCATGGTTTCCAGATACCGAGTGACGGCTACTTTCAACGCCAGATGAAACTGCTCGTGACCGGCTGCTGTCCATTATAATGTTATGGGATGACTGGCCAGGCCCCCTCTGTCCCTATGCTGAACTAGCTATTAGAAGTGACGTAACATCATTTATGGTGGTGTAACGCAACGGTCATGGCGCTGTCTTGGAAATACCTGTGCTACAATTTATTTAGAAATGGAATTAGTCCGTTGGTCTCTGACATTTGTTTGTTAAATAAAAATACTTTACAAATTCTAAAATGTTACAGTTTTTTTTTTGATCCCATGTATCGTTTAGAAATGTAAGGTACCATGTTATATGTTGCTGTATGTTTATTTACAGGTTATGCGTCACAGTACGTACTGTTGCTTTTTGGAGGCTGTCATGGAAAGCAAAGAAGGTCAAAGTATGTAACAACCGCTTTCCCTTTCTATGGTGGCCATCTTGAAAAAGGATTTTGTTTTGTAATCGCAGTATGTTTATGTACAGGTTCTGCGTCTCGGCTCATACTTTTGCTTTTTGCTTGCTGCCATGGAAAGCGAAGAGGGTCCATGTATGGAACAACCGCCTTTCCTTTCAATGATGGCCGCGGCGGGCCAGATTATAACCAGAAATCCTATTTTTCCGTAGCACACGTTAATGGTTTGCACATCTATGCTATTATTGTCAAATCGTATTGCATCTATGTCCTTTACTGAGGCATATAAAGTACATGGAGTGTATGCACATTTTTTAAAAAATATATTTACACTGTGAAAGGTGGTTTTGAACGCAACATTTAGTTTGTTAATGGATGGCTTTCTTTTTTGGTATGCCAGCTAATAAGGCCATTTGTGAACGGAAATGAGGAAAGACGCATCAAACAATGATATGGGGGAGTGGGTGGCCGGTGCAAAAATATTGTGCATTTGGTATTTCTAAGGTTGGGGCGGTGTTTGTCATGCTCCTTCATTACATTATTGCTGCTGTTTCTTGGGGAGGAGGGATGGCCTTAGCAGATGTCATTTTCAGATAAATAAAACTTTTGCTAAAAGTATGTAATGTGTACTACATTGTTAATGGCTGACTATCAATACGTGTTGGCGCTATGCAAGGCAAATGTTGCAGGTGGACGTTCCTACATCAATATAAAATCTGTTTCCACATTGTCCACGAGACAAACATCTTACTGTTAAGGGTTTACCGATTCTGGGACACGTTACTGTGCTGTACACCAGCATATTGTCAAGTGGTATTTTCTGCAAGGTGTATAAATAAGTCAGAAGTTGCTTTATATTATGGTTATGTGGCACTACTATAAACCGATCATCTTTAGCAAAAAAACTTTGCAAAAGGGACGGTATGGTTAAGTTGCTCTACTGAAAACCTGTAAAATTGAGTAAAAAAAAAACATGTTAAAAGGACGTTATGGTTAAGTTGGCCTACTAAAAACCCGTAAAATTCACTACAAAAAAACTTTGTTAGCGGGACGTTACGGTTAAGTTGCACTACTTAAAACCTGTGAAATTCACTAAAAAAACTTTATAAACATGACTCTATGGTTCAAAGTACAATCGAAAAACTCCTGAAATTTGGCAAGGTAGGCTAAGCACCATAACTGCCCGCACCGCTGTGCACTGCAAACACTAACACCCAGGACATCAAAGATGACATCACAAATGTGATTGATGACATCACTGATGACATCACATGTGTAGCCCCTTCGTTTTTGTTCACTGCCATATCTAGGCCAGATGGGTTTATTTACTGACAGTCAGAAACTTAACTTTCAAAAGGTATTACATTTATAAATGTTGCTATTCTCACATGTTCTTTCACTACTTTCCTTAGAATTTAATCGCATCGTTTGATGTACATATATAGCGGAAGAAGCAGGCCTGAAACACAGCAATCATTTTAGTGCATGAATCCAATCATGTAGATTATACACAGTTGCTAATGATACTGCCTCTTGTATGCTAACTTTACTCTCCACATATACGCCCCATCTTTGTATGCATTGTAGTCTATTTATGTTTTGTGTGTATCACTAGAAATATGTAGTAAGTGAAGCATTATTAGGAACTTAATACATGTTTCACAGACCAGAAAAGTGTGATACAGAAACATTCACCTTTTTATTATACAACTTTGGAAAGTACAAACTTAACACCTCTGTGGTGTATGCTGCAGCCAATACCTACATTTCTGTGTGAGTAGGTTCCTGTACTACAAAGAACACTGCAATGGAATTTTCTTTAGAACACTACATTGCATGATGAACTATGTACTTTATTACACATGTCCCGATAATCCCTGATATTTGTTTGCTAAAATTACATTCACAACCCCTCGTCTGAAAAGTAAATGCACATGTGATGTCATCAGTGATGTCATCAATGACATTTGTGATGTCATCTTTGATGTCCTGGGTATTAGTGTTAGCAGTGCACAGTGGTGGTTGCTTAGCCTACATCCCTCTAACAAAGTTAGTGTTTTTTGTGAATATATATATATATAAAAGAGTCATGGTATTTTTGAAAGTTGCTTTAATTTAAACAAAACTAGAAAAAGTTCAACTGGTACCTTTTGTTAATAATAACCCTATGTAAGTTCTTGTCTAAATCAATTACCTTGACACATATCAACAATACCCACTGTCAACATTAGTTTTGCCAACTTGACTCTTTGCTCAACATTAACTTTTGCCATATTCAGCCTTTGCCTGCCGACACGTGTTTCAACCAAACTGGTCTTTCTCAAGGCAAATACTCTATTGATATGAGAATATAATAGAAATAGTTCTTAGCCATTAGTTTAAACATAGAGCGATGAATTTGCAGAGAGCATCACACATCATTACGTGTTAATTCGGACATTTGATGAAGAAGCATGAAATTATTGAAATTCATGATACAAGTGGAGAAAATTAGATAGAGAAAAGAAACAAACAAAAAGAAAAGAAAAAAAGGAAGAGTCCATTAGAAACATCATATTGGTCACCAATCATTTGTTATCAAAGCAAAATTTTCTTCTAGTTGGCCTAGTGTTACACACATGTGCCATATTCTCCGGTCATCGGTTGAACAAGGTCTCTCTACCCGTCCTTCATGAACCACATTTCATACTTGAATTACAATAGATTACAATAGATTTTCCTACTCAGTACATCTAAAGCTACGGTTCCCTTTCATCATGAATCTGCTGGTGTGCCTGAGAGACAGATCCCCACCACACAGTTTCAATTCTTCCAATGATTTGAGACCATTCCAAATTCTATCATTGGATATTATCAGTGATTAGGAACAATCATTTAATTTTTGTTTATCAGGGTTAATAAGAGCAATTTTAGCAATCTGAACTTGTCATTTGCTCACTACATATATGGAATAGATTGGTTAGAACACATGCCCATTGACCTGAAAATGAAGACCTCCCCATTGCGTAAAACCAGACAGTAAGGTTACAAACTGTACCTTTTATATTAAGTTTAATTATCTATGGCGGGCATGCATTTAATCGATTTAGACCCACCTTTCTACCTCACATTCCCTCTTAACATTTATTCACCTATGATTAGCGTGCAGTTTCTAGCCCTTAAGTTATTAGCGCCATGGTTCATGCCGGTAAAATACCGGTACCGCCTTGGCAGAAAGGGGAATTACCGCCCCATTCCAAGGTTGGTGGGGCGGTAATTCCCCCTTCCACCATTGCCCTTCCCCATTCCCATTTTTGCCATAGGGCTCAATGGGAATGGGGAAGGCACTAATTACGGTACAGCAAATTGCGGACCCGTAATTAGCTCCCTGGGTCTCTTTGCGGGTTGGTTTTCAACGCTTGCAAAAAGCAGGCATTAAATCCCCCAACCAGCAAAGGGACCTCGTAGTAAGGCGGTAAGGATTTACCGGTACCGGTATTTTACCGGTACCGGTAAATCCTTACCGCTATCCGTGTAATGAGGCCCATACTCTGTTTTAGACAAGAACTTGCATAGGGTTATTATTAACAAAAGGTATCAGAGACTAGAGAAACATGCGTTCTAATTTGGTTTAAATTAAAACAACTATCAAAAACACCAATGACTCTCAAATATATATTTTTTGAATAATTATAACAAGCGCATTGAGCTTTGCATTTCTACTCTTTATCTTGTAATGAATATAGGGAGGGGTAGCCTATTCCATGCAAGGCTCTGCAGCTGTATTTGAATATCTGGCTCTATGATTAACTATAACCGAAGTGCCCCAACCATCTGGCAAAGACCCCTAACATGTTATTCATTGAGTATATGAAACAGAGGTTGGCATACATATAGTTTACACAATTGGCAGTCATTTCTGACAGGTCTGATTGAATTCCTCCTAGCCAGGAGTTCCCCGTAGGGAGCAAATTTAGTCAAAATCTTAGAATGGCATCACTACCTTGGTTATCTGTGAATAGCATCAAGTAGTGAGGAAGTATAACCAGACACTTGTCCAGAACAGATGGATTACAATCCAGCTTTAAACTTCTCATGACATCTGTTGTAATAATCCAGTTAATTTCAAAGAGGCCTCGTTTACAGCTATTCAAACTTGAATTAAGATGTGTGCTGGATTTTTGTAATTGTTTCAGTTCAAATCCGCCTTCGCCTTCAGTTGTTTAATGAAAATATTGGTGCCACTAACTTCTTCTAGGGCCAGGCCAATGAACAAAATATCATCTTTAGGCCATTTGATCATTTTATAAAGCTGCAGTAATGTCCATTCTAAAGCCACCGTCAGGGATTTTAACCCCAGTTCATAACGTAAGGCCACTATAGACAGGGACTGAGGGAGCCTCAAACCCTTCTTCCATAATCTTCCCTCAAAGTAGACCCAGTCTAAATCCCAAGCTTGAGATTCTATGTACATCCCTTACAAAAGAGTATGATATGATATGATATGATATGGCATTTATAACGCACCTATATACAAGTGTTTCAAGGCGCGACAAGGCAAGGGTGGGCAAGGGAGGACAGACAACGATCCTACTAGGCCAGGTGTCATTCAGATCGCGCAAGTGCATGGGAAGGGGGGAAAGGAAAAGTGCACGGGGGAAGAGAGAGGGGAAAGTTCAGTACATGGGAAAATTGAATAAATAAGATTAAAAAAAAGACAAATAAACAGCCAGTTAGTGGCAAGTGCAAGGAAGTGCAGACATAAGTGTGTGTAGGGGGACTGAAGGGATACAGAAAAACGGTCCCCAAGTACAGGGGTTGCCAGGGAGGCAGTGCAGGTGGGCAATTAACGGGGCCAGGGCCAGATATCAGAAGAGTGTGGCCAGGTAACCAGTGCAATTTCAGTCAGGAATTCAGCAAGGGAGGGGAGGAGAGAAAGCAGAAGCAAAGAGGAAGGTTTTGAGGTGTTTCTCCTCAAATTTCAGGGAGGCAGGAAGGCTGTTCGAGAGAGAGGCCCCTGCCGAAGAGCGTGATCTGCCACCAGCTCGTTGCTTGGAGAAGCGACTGACCCTGAGGGAGTTGGGGGCAGATGAGCGAAGAGCTCGAGGAGGAAGATATTTAGGAAGAGAGAGTTGAAGGTATTGCAGCCCTAGACCCCAGAAGGTCTTGTGTACAATGCAGAGGGTTTTGAACTTAATCCTCACAGCCACTGGGAGCCAGTGCAGAGATTCCAGTCCTGGAGAGATTCGATCCCTGGGCTTGAGGCCAAGGACAAGTCTCTGTAACGCTCACCTGTTTCCCTCGGAAGCGCTTGTCTTGTCTGGGCGGTGAAAACGTCTTCAACGTTAGGCGTAGGATTCGTCTGGCTCCCGGATTTGACCCCTTCCTCACCGATAGCTTGACCTGCAGTGTGAGGTGTCTGCAAGTGGAAAATCAAGGTATTAGTGGCTGGAAGGTTGGGAGAAGTTCTTAGCCCCTCTCTCCCTCTCTTCCCGTGGTACTCGGGTGATTGTTGTGCTCACCTTAAGTAAGTGAATGCTGAGCTCTCCATCCTGTGTCTTGTGCAGGGGCGCTGGATCCAGTTACTTCACTGGATGTGAGTTCCGCCTCTTGATTGCAGAGGGTAGTTGAGAGCGAAGCCGCCGTTTGCTGCACGAGCGTGACTTGTAAGTATTAAAGTTCTCTTTAGATTGCTCTCTTCAAATGTCTTTTCCCCTAATGTCTATGTCTTTTACTTTTCAGATGCTGTCGATGCCAAAGAAGATGCTCTCCCCGATTCGTGGCAGAGAGCGTAACAAGAAGATGATGAATTCGAAGGCACGTAAGTAGGAAGGCTGTTTTGGGGCCATAGAATGCACCTTAATGTCCCCTTTTGTCTCTACAGGTGCCGGAATGCAATGCGAGCAAGGTTGAAGCAAGCGCAACACAGGTAAGCAGTTTTGTACCCAAGCGTTACTAACCAATGTTCTTTGTCTTTGCAGGCCCGATGCCGGACGAGAAATGCAGAAAAACGTCTTGGATGCTGCCGATGGATCGGGTGAGTCGAAGCGCTAACTTTGCCTTTGTCTAACCTGTGCCTTTTGTTTTGCAGGAGCCGCTGAAGATTGAAGATTGGTTCCCAGCAGGTAATTTTCGTAATTACAGGGTCCGGAGCTGAAGATTCGCTGGAGCTGACACGGTGAGCGTCCTGCTGCAGATGCAGAATAACGCGAAGCATGTGGTACAAATCGGGTGTGGTTTAAATAGCCCATAGGAGTGCTTAGGTGTCTTCTTCCACAGCAGCCTCGCCCAGGTAAAAGAGTTCCTGCTTCCAGAAGGCTTCCAGCAGCAATGATCCAGGGCGTGGTGCCTGCCCCACCCAGAAGGGAAAGTAGTCCCTGCCAGAAGAGAGTAAAGCCTCATCTTGCTGGTAAGTAAGCAGCATGGTCTGCTCCAGGTAGGTTCACCCAAGCACCTTTACACTTGATATGAGCCCGGCGCTTCCTGTGCCGGGACGGATCCTTACTATGAGCCTGGCACCACCGGTGCCAGGACAAGGTCCAAAAGGTCCCTATTGGGACTTGCTGGTGCCGATAAGACATGTTATGAACCTGCTCCCAAGGATGTTGGGTAGGTCCTGACTCCTTGAAAGCAGTGGTCATGACAGCACCCCCCCTCAAGGCCCCTCCCAAATTCGTCTTCTCCGGGGGTTTTGGTTTATCAGGAAAAGTTCGATGAAACTTCTTAACCAGACGGGGTGCATGAACATGTTCCGACGGTTCCCAAGATCGTTCCTGGGGGCCATAACCTTTCCAGTCAATCAGATAGTATAATTTAGATTTGGAAATCTTGGAGTCTAATATGTCTTGTATTTCGAATTCTAGTTCTCCGTCCACAAGAATAGGGTCTGGAGATTTTGTCAAACGGGTCCCAGGTTGCATGGGTTTCAGTAGTGAGACGTGGAAAACTGGATGTATCTTCATATGGGCGGGTAGGCCCAATTTAACCGCCACTGGATTGATTATGGCAGTGATTGGGTAAGGCCCCAGGTATCGTGGATTGAAAGTACGCGGTCCTTTTAGTGGTAAATGTTTGGTGGATAGCCAGACCTGATCTCCCACAAGATATTGAGGAGCTTCCTTTCGATGTAGATCCGCACACTTCTTGTATTGCTCCTTGGCCTGCTTGAGGTGAGATGTGGCCTCTTTAAAGGCTTGAGTGATTGTCGAATGCAGATGATCTACAGCGGGTGTTCCAAGAGTCTGAGGTGGGTCAAGATTTGAGGTGCAAGGGTGGATTCCATATGAAAGAAAAAACAAAGTTTTTCCAGTTCCGGCGTGGACTGAATTATTATAAGCGTACTCCGCAATCCAGAGAATGTCTTTCCAAGCGCCCTCTGATTGTTGTAACATGCAGCGTAGATACTGTTCCAAGGTTTGGTTGGTCCTCTCGGTCTGCCCGTCGGTCTGGGGATGGTGGCTGGTCGAAAGCCTTATGTCAATTTGGGCTAGGCGACAACAACTCCGCCAGAAGTGGGAAATAAATTGACTCCCTCTATCTGAGATTAAAACTGAAGGAAAGCCGTGCAACCGAACGATGTTTTCGAGGAATTCTCGGGCCAAAATTGGAGCTGTAGGTAACCCTTTCAATAGGATGAAATGAGCCATTTTCGAGAATAGGTCCACAATCACTAAGATTGTATTAAATCCGGAGCATGGTGGTAAATCCGTGATGAAGTCCATGGAGAGAGTATGCCATGGGTGTGGAGGAATGTCTAATGGATGTAGGAGGCCTGCTGGTTTCTCCTTCTGGCTTTTGCTTTGAGCGCACACACCACAGGAATTAATGAAATCCTTAATGTCCTTTCTCCAAGACGGCCACCAAAAATGTCTTTTTATCTTTTCCAACGTTTTGGTAATGCCGGGATGTCCTTCCATTAAGGAGTCATGGTAACAAGAGATCACTTGTGTTTGTAAATCGGTACATGGTAGATATAATCTTCCTCGAAAGTATAGTAGGTTCTTATCCATTGTGAAATCATTTCCCTTGCGTTGCCAGTCTTGCACTTCTGCTGGAGTCAGAAGATCTTTAACTTTAGCTTCAATGTCTTCAATGGATTGTGCATCTATCAAACCCAGGATTCTCTGTTCCGGAATTATGGGTACTGGTTCAGGGTTGGTCGTGAGTTAATCTACTCCAATTCGGGAGAGAGCATCTGCTTTTCCATTCTTGTTGCCTGGTCGATAAGTTATCACAAAGTCGAATTCGGCGAAAAACAATGCCCAGCGAAGCTGTCTAGAGGATTGAGCTTTGGCTGATTTAAGGTACTGTAAATTACGATGATCCGTGATGACGGTGACTGTGTGTCGGGCTCCCAAGAGATAATGCCGCCAAGCTTTAAAGGCGGACTTGATAGCCAAAAGTTCCTTATCTGTAATGGTATAGTTGATTTCAGGAGCTGAAAATTTGCGGGACCAAAATGCCACTGGGTGTAACTGATTGGTTTCCGGGTCTCTTTGCAAAAGTACTGCTCCCATTGCGAGACTGGAAGCATCAGTCTCTACTATATAGGAAAGTTCCGGGCGAGGATGTTTTAGAACTGGAGCCAAGGTGAATTTTGTTTTTAGTTCCTGAAAAGCTTGTTCAGCCTCTGTAGACCATTCAAAACGTTTATTCTTTCTGAGGAGGGCTGTAATGGGTTGGACTACTCGAGAAAACTCTGGGATAAATCTTCGATAAAAGTTGGCGAAGCCCAACATGCTTTGAACTCCTTTCACTGATGTTGGTGAGGGCCACTTAACGATAGCGTCCACTTTTCTTGAGTCCATGTGGACTCCATTAGGTGACAAAATAAATCCCAAAAATTCGACCTCAGTGACGTGAAAAACGCATTTTTCCAATTTTGCAAAGAGCCTGTGTTTTCGGAGCCGCTCCAATACTGCGGTGACATGTTTTCGATGTTCCGCCTCAGAGGACGAGTAGACCAGAATGTCATCAATATAGACAACTACACATACGTCAATGAGCTCTCTGAGGACGTCATTCATAAAATACTGAAAGGCTGCCGGAGCGTTGCAAAGCCCAAAGGGCATTACTTGATACTCGAACAGTCCATATTTAGTACGAAAGGCCGTCTTCCATTCATCGCCCTCTTTTATTCGTACTAAATGGTAGGCTCCTCTGAGGTCCAGCTTTGTGTAGATACAGGCACTTTTAACCTGGTCAAGAAGTTCAGGGATCAATGGTAACGGATATCTGTTCTTAATCGTAATCTGGTTCAGGGCACGGTAATCTATGCATGTTCTTAGGTCTCCCTCTTTTTTTGGCACGAAGAACAAAGCTGAAGAGGCTGGGGACTTCGAGGGACGGATAAATCCATTAATCAAGTACTGGTCCAAATACTGCCTTAGGTGAAGATTTTCAGGTTCTGTGAGGGCATAAATTCGACTGCATGGAGGAGTGGATCCTGGAACCAAGTCTATTTGGCAGTCGTATGATCTGTGAGGAGGCAGCGAATTAGCTTGATCTTTCCGAAAGACATCCTGAAATTCCCGGTATTCAGGAGGCAGGTGAGGACTCTCAGAAGTAGTTGCAGCTAGCTTCGTGCGGGGCTGCGGATAACAGGTAGGTGAGCATTCTGGAAACCGGATTGTCTTTGCTCGCCAATCAATTTGAGGATTGTGTTTCTCCAGCCAAGGGATTCCCAGGATAACTTGAAACTGTGGAGCCTTGATCACGTCAAACACGATCTTCTCTTGATGTCCATCTTGGCTTACCAACGTCACTTCCATGGTGGTGTGAGTAACTGGTCCGGAAGCTATTTCCGTACCATCCACGGTGGTGATAACGTCTTTCACCGACTTAGGACAAAGAGATAGCTTCATCCTGGCGGCCAAATTCACAGTCCACGTAATTGCCGATTGCGCCACTATCTATGTATGCTTTAATGGCATGCATACGATTGGGTTGTTCCGGACTCACGAGGACCATGGGCATGGTAAAATGCGAGGTCAAAGAACTGGTTTTAACGCTCGGCAAGCGGACCTCTACACTTGTCGTGCGAGGTCGTTTTCCGACTCTGAACTTTTGGCACCCTTATCGGAAGCTCCTACTGTCTTCTTCTTTGGTTTCACTGGGCAGTCTTGGAGGAAGTGCCCTGAGTTCCCGCAATAGAGGCACAATTGCAGTTGTCTTCTCCTTTCTCTTTCCTTTTGGGTTAGAGGTCCTTTCACCACCCCAATCTGCATGGGTTCCACAGTATCATTTCCTTTAACGGAGCTCTGCGGTCTTGAAAAAACTCGATTCTCAAACCTGGAACGATCGGCTTTTCGATTTTGTATTCTATGATCCAGTTGCACCACCAGATCAATGTATTCGGAACAGTCTTGTGGAGGATTCACCACCTGGGCCAGAACGTCTTTAAGTTCTCCACGAAGGCCTCTATAGAAAAGGGTGATTCTCTTATCCTCAGGCCACCCGGTTTCAACCACTAGTCTGTTGAATGATGCAATGTAGGCCAGAAGATCTTGATTGCCCTGTCGTAGTGAAAGAAGTTCATTGTCCAGGGCCTGTCCCTGAGAATGTCTTGCGAACAATCTTTCCATACTAGCTTGGAAGTCCTGGAAATTATACAGAATAGGGTTATCTTGAGTCACTAAAGGAATAGACCAATCTGCGGCACTGCCACTAAGATATGAAAGCACGAAGGCCACCTTAGCCTGGTCCGTTGGAAAAGCGGCAGGTCTACACAGAAAGTGCAAACGACACTGATTGATGAAAACAGCAAATCTTTTCGGATCACCTGAAAAGCGTTCGGGCGGAGCCAAAGGTACATTTCCTGGTAGATTAATTTGCACCGGATTAGAGGAAGCTGTTGGGGCATGGCTACCACCAGGGGTAGGCAGAGGAGTCTGTCCCGCTTGGGCTTGTAACAATTGTCTAGCCAAGTCGTCTGTTCGCTCCTTAGAAACCACTAGCTCTCTCCTTAGGGCATTTGTTTCCTGGCGAGCTGCGTGTACTTCTGCTCTCAACTCCCCAAGCAACTGGGCCAATTGGTCTGTGTCCGAAGTCTCCATTGCGCCTGGGCGGGAAATGTATGGTGAGGCTTCGCGTTCTGTAACGCTCACCTGGTTCCCTCGGAGGCGCTGGTCTTGACTGGGCGGTGAAAACGTCTTCAACGTTAGGCGTAGGATTCGTCTGGCTCCCGGATTTGACCCCTTCCTCACCGAAATCTTGACCTGCAGTGTGAGGTGTCTGCAAGTGGAAAATCAAGGTATTAGTGGCTGGAAGGTTGGGAGAAGTTCTTAGCCCCTCTCTCCCTCTCTTCCCGTGGTACTCAGGTGATTGTTGTGCTCACCTTAAGTAAGTGAATGCTGAGCTCTCCATCCTGCGTCTTGTGCAGGGGCGCTGGATCCAGTTACTTCACTGGATGTGAGTTCCGCCTCTTGATTGCAGAGGGTAGTTGAGAGCGAAGCCGCCGTTTGCTGCACGAGCGTGACTTTTAAGTATTAAAGTTCTCTTTAGATTGCTCTCTTCAAATGTCTTTTCCCCTAATGTCTATGTCTTTTACTTTTCAGATGCTGTCGATGCCAAAGAAGATGCTCTCCCCGATTCGTGGCAGAGAGCGTAACAAGAAGATGATGAATTCGAAGGCACGTAAGTAGGAAGGCTGTTTTGGGGCCGTAGAATGCACCTTAATGTCCCCTTTTGTCTCTACAGGTGCCTGAATGCAATGCGAGCAAGGTTGAAGCAAGCGCAACACAGGTAAGCAGTTTTGTACCCAAGCGTTACTAACCAATGTTCTTTGTCTTTGCAGGCCCGATGCCGGACGAGAAATGCAGAAAAACGTCTTGGATGCTGCCGATGGATCGGGTGAGTCGAAGCGCTAACTTTGCCTTTGTCTAACCTGTGCCTTTTGTTTTGCAGGAGCCGCTGAAGATTGAAGATTGGTTCCCAGCAGGTAATTTTCGTAATTACAGGGTCCAGAGCTGAAGATTCGCTGGAGCTGACACGGTGAGCGTCCTGCTGCAGATGCAGAATAACGCGAAGCATGTGGTACCAATCGGGTGTGGTTTAAATAGCCCATAGGAGTGCTTAGGTGTCTTCTTCCACAGCAGCCTCGCCCAGGTAAAAGAGTTCCTGCTTCCAGAAGGCTTCCAGCAGCAATGATCCAGGGCGTGGTGCCTGCCCCACCCAGAAGGAAAAGTAGTCCCTGCCAGAAGAGAGTAAAGCCTCATCTTGCTGGTAAGTAAGCAGCATGGTCTGCTCCAGGTAGGTTCACCCAAGCACCTTTACACTTGATATGAGCCCGGCGCTTCCTGTGCCGGGACGGATCCTTACTATGAGCCTGGCACCACCGGTGCCAGGACAAGGTCCAAAAGGTCCCTATTGGGACTTGCTGGTGCCGATAAGACATGTTATGAGCCTGCTCCCAAGGATGTTGGGTAGGTCCTGACTCCTTGAAAGCAGTGGTCATGACAGCCTCACAGTCCTGTTCTGGATAAGTTGCAGAGGGCGGAGAGTGGAGGCAGGAAGATTTAGATAGACGCTGTTACAGTAGTCCAGCTTAGAGAGGACCAGGGCTCCAGAGACAGTGAGCTTCTGGGGGAAGGAGAGGAAAGGAAGAATACCTCTAAGGAGGTGCAGCTGGTAGTGTGACTTCTTAGTGACGTCAAAGATGTGAGGGGAGAAGGAGAGTGCAAAGTCGAAGATGACCCCGAGGTTTTTAGCCTTGCAGGTGGGAGTGGGAGGAGGACCAAGAGAGGCCGGCCAGAGAGCTGCAGGTAAGGAGGGAGTGGGTGTGCCAATGAGTAGCATCTCAGTCTTACTGGCATTAAGGCAGAGGTCATTGGCGGCACATCAATCCTGGATGGCAGACAGACAGTCAGAGATGAGGGAAGGAGAGGAGGAGGAGGCCGAGGGTAGCCTGAAAATGAGCTGGGTATCATCCACATAGCACTGAAAGATGGGACAGAGAGCGGCGATGCGGTGGGCAAGGAGTGTCAGGTATTGGTTGAACAGCCAGGGAGAGAGGTTAGATCCCTGGGGGACACCACGGTAGAGAAAAAAGATGTTGGAGAGGAAGGACGTAAGTTGGACCTGGGAGGGTCGGTCGGAGAGGAAAGAAGTCAGCCACGCCAGAGCCTGACCAGTGATACCCAGGTTATCACGGAGATGGTTGAGCAGGATGGCATGGTTGGCAGTGTCAAAGGCATAAGAGAGATCAAGCAAGATAAGAACGCAAGGGGTATTAGAGTCCAGGTTGGTGAGCAGGTCTTCATGGATATTCAGGAGAGCAGTTTCCATGCTTCTGGCAGCTTTGAAGCCAGACTGATGGTCATGAAGACAACCAAAGATTCAGTGTGGAGATTGAGCTGGGAGATGGCCAGTTTCTCCAGGAGCTTGCCAAAGAAGGGAGTGATGGAGATTGGGCGATAGTTAGCCGGGCAGGAGGGGTCGGCAGAGGGTTTCTTAAGAAGATGGTGCACAGGGGAGTGATTCAGATGGGAACAAATGACTCCAGTGGCAAAGGAGTGATTGCAGAAATCCGCCAGGGCAGGAGCAAGGGAGTCAATGTGATCCTTGATAGTTTTGGAGGAACAGGGGTGAACCTGTTTCGACAAGACTTTCATAGATCAAACTTGTCTAGAAACCCCGTCTGGAGAGAAAAGGGGAAAGGCAGAGAAGGAGGAGTAGGGGTGATTTTGCCCCCTGTAGAATGCTGTCAATGATTTCAGTGAGAATTTACAGAATTTTGTTTTGATGTTTTTTAATTGAGCAGCAAACTGATGCATTTTCTCTCCCAGTTCTTTTTTTATTAGAGCAACATTAGGGTAGGCTGTGACACTAAAGCACAGATATTTTGTTACCAACACAGGTTTAATACACATTGATTCCAGCTTCCAGCTGCTTGTCTGACAACTTTTTTTCCTGGTTGCTCATCCTGACGATGTTAGTTTGGCCTAGGTTAATTACCAGCTCATTCGTCGACACTTGCCCGTTCATAGCCTCCAGCAGTCGCTGCAATCCCCTAGGGGTGAGGTCCATGAGCAGGATGTTATTGGCATAAGCTAGCCAATTAACCTTTTGCATTCTGACCCTAGGACTTGTAAAAACTGCTTTATTAAGATTTATTTAACATCTGCCAGATATAAATTTAAAAGGAATGGTGCAAAAATGCACCCTTGCCTCACGCCTTTCCCTGTGGGCATCTGTTGTGACAGGTGCCCAGCCCCATCCATTCTCATTACAATGTTAGTATGATCAGGCAGATATACTAGGATAGAAATTAGCCTGATAGGGATACCCCAGTCATTCAATGTTCTCCACAGTAATGCCCTGTTGACAGTATCAAATTAGTGCCACGTATAACGGGGAACTGCCCACACACCATGCTTTATCTCTGAGAACATCGACTATTAATCCATTCTGTGTCATGGACATTCCCCTCCTAAAGCCAATCAGTGCCTTATCAAGTATATTATTTTCGTGAGCCCACTTCTCCAGTTCCCTCAGAAGCACACCCGCAGAAATCTTGCTCTCTGCATCCAGAAGGGCGATCGGGCGATAGGTGTCTGAATTTGCCTGGTCTTCCTTCTTAAAGATCGTAAGCACCCCTTCAGACTTCCAACTAGGAGGACAGTGTTCAATATGCAAACAATTCATGAAGAGCAGCACTGTTATTCAGATGTCAACATTCCCCTTCAGTATTTGATTACTAAGTCCATTGGGACCTGCTGCTCTTGAACGGGATGCTTTGTTGATCAAATCCTTGACCATTTCTCATGTAACGCATCTCGTCCAAGTGACTTTAGCTGTAGGTGTTACTTTTTTGCCAAATGGATTACTAAACAGTCCTCCATAATGGACACACCATGTTCCCTCGTCACACACACACAAACACACACACTGTGAATTGAGCATTCTGAGGCCTTCCCACCTTTCATTAGCGACCAGTAGTTGAGCATATACTAGGTAATGAGGGATTTGTGCATTTGTTCCCCTATCGTTGATATTTGTGACTTTTATTAGATCTATTCCATCTTTGATAGGCAGCCAGCAAAACCCGTTTCTCTTTCCGAATGACGTATGATCTCTACATTGTAATCTGAGGAGTCTGACTTTCCTCCTCAGTTCTCTTTTGTACTGCAGACTATCATCATCAAACTGATAGGTATGAGACCTTCCTTTCCTGGGCCTCCATGCTGTGGTTGCTCAAGTTTGAAGAAAACCACAACATTATACGGTGCACACTCCTCTCGTAGTGTTTTGTATGGTATGGTTTGGAACACTCTTTCCAGTTTTTCGTTTAGCCCTTTTCCATTCTTATGGAATCTCACTAGACGTTCCTACCCTCATTGACCACCACTTCCCAAGGGTGTGCTTCCCCCTCCCCTGGAGAATCAATTGTGACCTTTAGGCAGAGCTTGTTATGGTCACTATCTTTGGGTTCTTTGATCATAAATTCATTTCAGTGCTGAACAAGGTTAATGGAAACTATTATATAGTATATCACTGAATTTGCATTATTACCTTTCCAATTGTGTTTTGGGGGGGGCAATCTCCTACCACATTGCTGTTACAAATTAATAGGTCCCAGTCTGTGCAGAAGTGGATCCACCTCAATCCCCTTTCTTCTGTAGACCCAATTCTGTAACTAACATTCTGCGAACATAGGCTACATGCATTCAAATACCTTGCTATTAAAATATGAAGGTACCCACATCTGTTAACACAACTCCATATAATTTCTTCAATTTGTTCCAGAACAATTTCTACTGAGAAAGGCTGGATTGTGTTAAATATTCAGAACAAAAAGGGCTTCTTTGTGTCACTGGCATAAAGATTGGTCATTACTGCTAGAATTTCAATCGACAGAATTTGAAATGAGTTCCACCTTTTCGAAAACTTGTGGTTCTGAAGGACATTATCAGACCCACGGACGGTCGTCCTGTTCCCTTAGTGGTCGCAATTTGAAACAGCGTACTAAAACCATCCATTTCAATTTCTGACACCAGCCGTGTCTTTTAGTAAAATGAGGTCATAATCACCCAGGATTTCCTCTCAAGCAGTCTGGGTCATGAAACTTCTATAGCCTCATGTGTTCCAACTTATTACACCAACTGTTTTGGATGCTAAAGCAATTTCTCACTTCCACTCAGTCATTGAAATACTTGTGTCAGAATGCCCGGTAGAGCAGCCCAGATTCTACTGCTTGCTGTCACATCTTCTTAATTTCCCTTTCCATGGCAAGTGGGTACAGAATGTTCCATCAGTGCACTCTCATTCTGGCCTTCCTCCCACTCCTTATGGCAATGGTTGTAACGCATGGTTTAATAATAGAGATTTTGAAGCCTTTTGTTAGGAAATCACCTGCTACTGCTAGTAGTGCATTTACCCCCGATCGAGACTGCAGACCCACCTCCACTATGACTGTTGTATGTTCAGATGGGAAGTGCATGTATCCTATGTTGAATGTAGAAAAAAAGGTACAACTCTGGAATTTCCTTCACCAGTTTTAAAATCGCTTGTCATTTCAGAACTACATTATCTCTTGCGGTACCTACATGTTCTATCCACAGGTGGGGACGTTCAAAAAAGGAATTTGACAGTTCTCCCGATGGAAGTGGCTGTTGTTTCCTTAGATCTTGTACATCTGCTTTCAAGATGGCTTTGCTTATTTCCGAACTAGTGGGCTGAAGTCCAGCCAAGACCTCCTGGCCTTGTGGCAAGCCCATTTACGCACTTGTGGGCAGAGCACTCTGAGGCTCTTTTGTATCGGCAGTACTTGCTCCTGGCGCGTGGAGGGATTGATCATTTTTTTATATTTCCCAATTCTAAAGATCTGAGCTCATTGATCTTGTGGCAGGGTTGAGTTTGTTAATGGCATGCATTCTCTTGGGCTCCGTTCAGGGTCTACTTGATCTTGGTTTACCTGTGTTTGCAAAGGATTTCTCTTCCTCCCCTTACTTTGCTCTAGTCCTTTCTTTTCATGCAGTTCAGAGGGGTGATGACTCTTAATTAAATCAGCACTACCAACTTCCATATCTTCCACTATTTCCATGCTCTTGTCCTTAACACATCCATTATTTCGGACTCTGCACCAGCTTGCTTCACCTCTCTTGTTACTGTTGTTGTTGTGTTTCCTCTTCTCCATATCTTTACTCACAGTGTCATCAGAGGAATTCTCAATGGGGATTACAGCCGGGACAATACTCTCCGCAGCACTGTCCTTCTCCATAGCCAAAGCATCTATGCGGTCCTTCGGGCATCTTTCGCCCATGTTCACTTGGCCATTAGTGATAGGAGTTCTTGTAGGCACATTCAATTTTCTTCAGTCAGTCTGATCCAGTATTTCCGAAGGCCCAGCCAGTTGATCCCTCATTTCTAATTCACCGGCCTGCAGTCAATCCATTTTTTCACTAATTGAAGCTGTTTGCTCATCATGATAGAGATGCGGTCAACCTTCTGCTTTAGATCTCCCAAAGATGCAGCAGGTCTAGCCTCATAGAGTGAATGGCTGGAGCAATGTGTTATCAATATAACATTCATCATTTCTAGAGACAATTTCATATCGGCCAATTCAAAGACTGTAGTTAACATAGCATCTTTTATGCTTTCAAACAGATTGATGAACTAGCAGCTCAGCAGTATATTCAGGGCATATATCGATGGGGATGACAACTTAACCCTTTGTTCCATTTCTTTTAGTGTTTCATGAAGCAGATTCGGCTCTTGAATATTCTGTTCTTTCATTGAATCGAAGGTAAGATGTTCAGTAAGAAAAGAGGCGGGATCGACCTGCAAATCAATACCAGAGCTTTCTGTCCGATTAATATCACTTACCTCTCCCTTCTCATTCTGACTTATCCCAACTGCATTCTTTGTATCATCCTCAGTTGAGCAATAAGCTTTCAGAAGGCCCCCGTCAGAGAGCCCCATCATAGAGTCATTCCCCTGCAGTCTGGGCCCTATGTTCCTTGCCATGGTCAATCTAGCTCCCAGCTTGACGAAAAAGTCCTTCATATACGTATGTGATTTGTTACCAAATATGAATGGTTTGTAATCATATGAATCTGCAGTTTATTGGTGGACCTGCGCAGTGGTGCTTACTGTTACTACCGTTTCTGGTCTGACACAGGAAATGTTCTCGACTGAATACCCTCCTGCTTGGCCTTTGGCATCACTTGTCTGAGATCAATGCGTGCTTCCCCAGCTTAGAAGTGGAAGCAGAGCTGGGAAGCCGCAGTCTGTGACCCAGTTTCATCTCCAGCGGTTTTGGGTCAACTCCTGGCCCAATTCCGTCTTGTCAAACTGCATAGCCCCCTTTTCCTCTTCCCAGACTAGAGCTCCCTTATCCCCAGGGCACTTTTATGCTCTTTAGTCACTAGTAAAGGATTCTTATCTGGGTCAGAAGGGATATGTTCCAGTTCGGGAGCATTTGAGCCTAATGCTCTCTCTTCGCGCAATGCTGGTTCAGTTAATTCAATTGGCATTCTGCTCAGTGAAATGTTAAGTGGGTTCAGCACCTATTGCGTGTTTGCAATGTTAATTTGACTTCGATCCCCAGTTTCCCTTTCCCAATTTTTCTGCTGCGCAGTGTAGACATACAGCTACCGCCCTCCCAGTACCGAAAGGCAGGGCTATCCTTTCACTAGTCGTACACTAAGCGCGACGATGTTGGTGGCACACAGCAGCTTTAGCAAGGCGCTATTGAATCTGCCGTACTGCTGTTAACCATCCATTCAGGATAGGGGGGCAGTGATAAACGTGGCACCCGCACGGCAGTTCTTTCAAAAGCCTCCGCTGCTCACACACTTCAGGTTAGTCACAAGTTGATTCAATCGTATGTTAAACTGTATAAACAGTCTGCTGGCTGAACGGCTTAGAGTACAGGGTTACGATGGCCAAGAATAAATACTCCTTCCTTCCTGGAATGGGTGTCCATGCAGATGACTGCTGCTTCTCCTTACACATGCACTCCAAAACTCTGCTGAACTGCTCACTCTGCTCATTTCACTGTGAGCACCTGCGGATTAGCCTGATGGCCAGGAATAAATACTCCTTCCTTCCTGGAATGGGTGTCCACGAAGATGACTGTTGCTTCTCCTTACACACGGACTGCACAACTTCGTTCATTTTCACTTCGCTCATTTTTATTAGTGAAGGCAGCCCTTTCTGAAAACAGGTATCTGTTGTTGACAGCACAATTCCCTTTTGATATTCAGACAGTCCATAAGCATACATTTGGTATTAGATAAACAGCCAAACTTTCTAAACCAATCAGAGGATCTAAACATGAGGTTTGACCTAATATTCATACAAAGTATAACAAATATTGCATACTACAATGAAAAACAATGGTCAGGAAAAGGCCCCCATTTCAATAACATAATTCCATAAATCAATTATAATTATTTTAGGACATCATACTGTAACATTTGCAGAAAACCTTCGGAAGTGTCTCTAGGGGTAGCATTCAACCAACATCTCAATTTTACAAATACATGCTCTATTCTAATTACACTTACATATCATAACATGAACTTTGTGACATATCCGGATTAACAACGCTTTTATATTCCTCAATGTTCGCTCATAGGAGGAAGGGAGAGGCAGACACTCTTGATCTCGATATCTGTGCTCACATCTGCGTTGGTGGCAAGCAGGTAGCTACTGCATCTGCAGGATGCTGTCGTGAGTATATGAGCAGATCCCTGGGCAGGATAATGTAGCGTTGAGTGTATCGTGCTTTGTGAGGACTGTTGGCCTTTGTTGCTCTACAGGGGAGCCGATGCCAATTTAGAGTTCATGGGAATTTCACCATCTGAGGTAAATTAAGCACACACCTATCATCCAACAGAGCACAGTTATGGTGGCAGGAGACTGAGAGGGACAGACCGATATCTGATACTGTCCCCACCCAAGCCCTGGACATGTGTGTGTTTCTAAACAAGTGGAGCTCTAGTTACATCTGCCTATTGCTGGCTGGAGAAATGTTCAATGACTGACTTTCCGATCAATGTAAGGCGGATACCAGAATATGTGATATATTGATAATGATGAGTGTCTTCTACCGTCCCCCTCGCGAGTTGGGGGCCATATGTATATTACCACCTAGCCCTGTCCACCTCATCCTGCATGTGCTTATTTTTCTGCTATGTTGGCCAAACCCATCATTCCCCATACCGCAATGTTGAATTGTTTTACTCTGTACCTCTCCTCCTTGACTACACTCTTGTTTTCAGTTCAACTACTTGGACTGATATTAGGCTTCGGCTTTAAAACTGTTGCACATTTTAAATTGCCCAATGCAGGCCCAGTTTACCGTCATCAGTTTCATTGTTCTTTTGATTGGCTGCAGTTTTTTATGTCCTTGGTCCACCTGTCCCTAATCTTAATTTCGGTTGAAGGGAGAGTTACCATTCACTGCCTTTTCCATTTAAGGGTTAGTATGTTGTAGATAAGACTTCCTTATTGGTTAGTGATGGATGTTTCCACCAGCATAATGTGCAAGCCTTCTCTTGAGACTTTTAATCACAGATCTAAATGATTTGCTTTTTTGTCGTTGGGCCTTGATATAGGTATGGGAGTAATAAGGATAAGTGGCATAGCAGAATTGCCACACTTTTACCATTTCACCATATCATAAGTATACAAAAAATGGCACTAATTCCTCTGTCGCTAATTCCGCCTAGGAGTTACATATGGAGGGCTTACCACCAAGTAAATGGTGTTAATTCCACTGGAGGAAATATCGACAGAGGTATTAGCACATGGTAATCCAGCATATGACAAGTAGAAATACCCCTGAAATAGAACTAAAACCTGGCACTAATTCTATGAAATATGTGGAGGTAAATGCAACCGAATTCAGAAAATAAAGGCACAGGTGCATGCATCTGTTTACAAAATGGTATTTAAGGGATTCACCATACTCATTTGAAGCAACGTGCAGCCTCTACAGGATGCAAACTCCGCAATCAACAACCTCCTGCTCTATATTGACCTGCAGAGGCATATAGAGCAGCAGACATCAAGGATAATACCACATCAAAGAAGGTGACATTGGGTGATGAAGCTGCCCATTGCTTGTGCCAGACCAACTTCCTGGGCACTCATTGATGGGTAGTTTCTCAACCTCTATTGCCTCAACAGGGACATCCCAAGGACCTGCTCTTCCTGATATGGGATGTGTTAGGATGCAGGTGCAACACACTAAATGTTAAGGGAAGTGCAAGCTGCTGAAATTCCATTAGCAAGATTTGTTAATTTTTAGTGTCAGTGTTTCTGTCATTGTCGCAGCATTTCAGGCAATTTACGAATTGTATTTAGTTTTGCCACATTCTATAGGGCACTAGGCTACTGAGTATGTGGTGGAATGATGGGCAGCAAAGGATATTGTTAATGGTTTCCATTAGCGTAAGGGCCTCCAGCCACATTAGCCGGAGTCCCGCCATTTTGAACCAGGCCCTGTCAGAGTTGTAGATTTCTGCCATTCAGGGCACTAGGCTGCAGATGTGAAATCTGTCCTTCCATATAATGTAACTTTATTCCTGCTGCCCCAGCGAGCATTCAGCATGCCAAGGTCCTTGGAGCTAGGGGTGAGGTTCTGCCCATACATTAGTTATTGTTGCAGGGCCTAGCGGTCCTCAGGAGCTTTGAGTGAAATGTAGAATTATGGTTTGCGTTCTTGATGACAGATAAGTATAATAGTTGTTAAGGACATATTATGGTGTGAATGAAGCCTTGAGTAGAGACATTTCCAAAGTGCCAAACTAGATTGTGGTTATACTGCCCCCTCCAGGAGTGTTGAAACACCTGGGTCTGCTAAACAATGGCTTGGTAGCATGACTACATATGAGAAATTAATTTCCGAAGAGTGGAGCCTCAGTCTAGTTCCCAAGAGATAGCCCTGAAGAATGTGTGCCAGGGAGAGCAACATCTTTTAAAAGGGGAGTTGCAAAAAGTGTTGCAGAGTATACTAGTACAAAGCTTGGGAACTGTCTGGATTGCCAACTTGACTGAACTCATGGGAGAGGATATTACTGTCTTTAATTTGCTGACTTCACTGTTCACACTCACTACAAGATTGTGTAATTTCGGTGGGATTGCACATTAGAAGTTACACAAACTTGTTTTGACCAATTACGTTATACCATTTGAGTAAATGTGATTTATATAACTTTAGCCAATTAGGATGGAGTATTTTCTGCTGACTGCACAATTAGGTAATTCGTAGGGGGCTGCACTTAGGATGGTCATGGGTAATGTGCCAACCAATGGAACGTGTTAAATTAGCTTGTGTTAAGATTTTTACATAGATGGCAGCCAATAGGGAGCATGGGATTAACATGTACCTGATACTTGCAATGTATTGCAATGTTGCAGGTTTTTGTCTTTAAACTGTAGCTCTATGTGGGCGGGTTGAGAATTTTCAGTTCGAAGATGCTGACCTCTTGGCCATAATTTGCATGTATTAAAGTTGTTTGTCCTTGCAAATCATGTACTCCATTATTGATTCCTTGTACTGATTTTACTGATTGGTTTTTGGGCCTACTGTAAATTTTTGGTGACCCAGACATGATTTCCAGTGCCTCCCAAAAATGCAGAGGGTCCTCCAGCTGCATGGCCCGGATGTGATGTCATGCCTCCCAAGGGCAGTTTCTGAGAACACAAACAGAGAGCTGAGCAGACGTTGTGTTACTCTGAAAGTCTTTCTGGACACTGGAGTGTGGGCTGCCAGGCTGGGCTGCGCAGACAGTTTGTGGGGGCGAGGCCTCGGGGGAACTCAGAGAACACATAGAACTTGAATACACTTTCTGCATGAAACACAGGTTTGTTGATATGTTTTGTTATTGCTTGTTAAATGCTATTGTAACACAAATGAGAACTCCTCCAAGACGAGGAAAGACAATGTTTTATATGATTGCATGATGTAAGAGGATTCAATTCAACACTACAACTAAGTCAACGCTTAGTCTATAATACTGAATGAAAACCCTTATTGATATATCTTTAGGTCCAGTTCATGCGTTCTGGATGACTACCCCTATATAACACCCCTCTCTTGGAATCCCCCTGACCCCACTGAGCCAAGAAGTAGTTCTGTTTTGCAAGTTAAAAGGGTTTATTTGATAATTTAAACAATAGATATATATATGACACTTTATAATAAATTAATAATTGAATATCACACTTAATCTGATATGATACAGATTAACAACAGAGAATCTGGCACTAGCACACTTCTTTATAATTACTAAGGAGTTGAGATGAAATGGATAAGGTAGCACACTGGTAAATAGGTACAGAAGTATAATGTGGTAGAGAATGCTTTATAGGGTTCAAGGAAATGCAAGGTTGAATGAATGAAATGCAGTATAGAAAACAACTTGATATGATTTCAGCAAAACAATGTAATCACTTTTCTCTGGCTATTCACTCCCCCCCTCTTTATGCAATGCAAGGGAATGGGAGGAAAGCACACAGTTCTCAGAAATGCAATCAATGTAATCAGTTCAATCCCCCCCAAGCTTAGACAACAGAAGTTTAAAACACAGATAGGAGTTTTGAAAACACAGGCCCAAATGCTTTGATATGTGCTAGCAATGGATGAGAAATATGCTGGAAATGCTTTTTAATTCCCTTTCAGAGGATCAGGGTGAGTGATATCTAGTTAATATTAGCTCAGGCTCACACTGGCAATGATGCAGGGATAGTTAGCAGGTTAAACGAATTTCTGGCAAATGGAAGGCAAGCAGCAGCAGTTTTTACATGTGAAGAAATTTGCAAATCGCGGTAAAATTCGCGGATGCGCCGAGCGCTATTACAGAGGAACCACAAGGACTATCTCTATCGTTTTGGGGTCCTAGGAAAGCCTAGGATCTCAGCTTCAAAATGAAAGTTACTGCAAGTCTCTAGCACAAACGGTTGCGGAGATATGAACGATTGAATAAAGGTCGTTTTTCAGATTTAAAATTTTAAACGCATACTTTTTCAGCTTTAAAATGATGGCAGGATAACACAATTGCTAAGCTGCAGTTCTACTTAGGTTAAAATGGATTGAATTATATTATTTTAACTAAGAGATGGGTTCTACACAGTTTTACTATGTACTCACACTATATTCTTGAGTGAAATGGGCCTCATCACGGATCTGGTCAGGGTTTTAGACTGGACTCTGGTCTGGTCTGGTCTGGCCTCTGCACTTCACAGTGATCTGGGTCAGCTCTCTCTGCTGGTCTGGGTCTCTCTGGGTACAGCACTGCTTTCTCTCTGGTCTGGTCTCTTAGTTCTGGATAGATTGAAGTCTCTAGTTTGGCTCTCTGGAGGTTTGATGGAGGTAAAGTCTGGATTTTTCCGGCAGAGCGTCCCGCTGCAGATGGAATTTGAAGGACCCTATCTGTCCTGTCTGTCTGCTTTTATGTGTTTAGAATGTGGGTGTGTTCTAGCATCACTGACCCTACCTCTCTCTCAGCTTCTAATTGGTCAAACTTCCATTTCTTATTTGATTGGGGAATGAACTGTGAGTCAGAGGGATGTCATTTTATGGCTTGCAGATAGGACACTCCTCTGTCAGATTGCACATATTCTATATTTGATAATAAAAGACATATTTCACAGTTACACAGTTGCTTGAAATTACATATACATGGTGTGGCTGAATTTAGCCATGTCTCTGTCCAAATCTGCTGTTTCTAAGAGCTTGCATTCAGAAATGGCACATATTTCACTTTTTAACTGATTTTTCAATTTCTGACATTGACCCAACTTTACATACATGTGTGCAGGGAGTATGGACATTAACTGAAGAAGTTTCAGATTTTTAACATGCATACAGTTAGAGTAATATCCATTTTTCCGCTAAAACCCCCCTGAACATGCCACCGGGTCGAAAAACCTCTTAAAATGTGGGCAGAAAAATCACAAGAATTATGGTATCATTTATAAAATTTTCACATGTCCGCTCTATGAGTTATTCATCTTTTTAGAGTTATGTTCTGGCTCCAAAGGGGTGTGGTTTACCCTCAGCACAAGGTTGAATTTCTGGTTAATCCAGTTCTGCCAAGCCAGCTTGCTCTCACAGGCAGTGCCCCTCCCAGCTCCTGCCAAGAGGAAGCTACATTTTACGACTGCGTAATAAAACCTTTGCCTGAGTGAAGAGGGCTTTGTTCACTCTCCTGCAGAGCACAGGTAATTCAATTATCAGATAGATGGCATATCCTTAGTGTGGGCAGCAAAAGGAAGGTTGGCCTGGGAACACAGTGGTGACTCAAGTTTCACTCCTGATGGGGGTAGCTGCCAAGCAAAATCAAGTTCCTTAAGCCAGACCTTCAGCTAACTGGCAGGTTTTTTGTTGCTTTTTAACTTAACTTGCAATTTTACACATGCAGCTAGGATGCTGAGTCTAAGTGCAAAACTATGACATTTCAACAGTTACAAAGGCATGTGATACCAAACATAGGTCACTCATTTAATCTAAACATTTTCGATTTTAGTGTCTTTAAATCCAGTGCAACTTAAACTGCTGACTCCATAGCTCAGCCAGTTTTGTTATAAGCATTGTTCTGGGCTCTTCATTTCCCAGATTTTGTAGGCACACAAAACTCCATTCTGCCAAATGTCTGCTGGTGTTCAGTAAATATTTTGCACATATTGCAATGTTTGAAAATAGGCATTTTGACTTGCCTTCAGGGAAACACAGGGTGGTTTTAAACTGCCGGCTTTTGGATAGTGGTGAGTACTGGTACTGCACCCATTTTTGGGATTTAAGAAAATGAATTCCCAACAGTTATGGGTTTGCTTTTGGCAATCAGCATTGCCATTCCCAATGGTTTCAGACTACTGTGTGGGTAGTCCAATGGTGGTTTTAGGCAGTGTCCTTCTGTGCCCATAACATCGGCAAAAATGAGTGGCAGCCTATTCTTCATGCATTTCCCTGTGCATTTTCTGGGAAGCTCTGGCCATCATGAGGTTTTCCATGTCAGTACTGCACAGTTTTGAGGTAGGGCTCGGATGCATGGGTAAATACATCCCACAATGACTTTTGATTAGCATTGAGATGACGCTCCCCCGGCGTGGGGAAAGATGAATTCATATAGTGTAATAAAAGCGAAGAATTAATGTGGGGAATCTCCTCTTAAAATGGGGAAAGACAGTACTGTATGCAAAGTGATGCACCAATGAGGAAAGGATGGGATAGCCCACATTTCTAGAAGGGGAGCTGGAGGTGGGTTAAGTACCCTCACCTCGAGACAAAGGGGCAGAGGAAGAATGTATATCAGTGTGCATATAAATGTGTTTTATTTGCAGATATAAGTAGCCGGCATGTACATAAAGATATGGATTCTTAGGGATTATTAGCACATTTGGTAAATAAAGGTGTTTGTGCTTAGGAGTTTTTGGCCATTGTGTGTAAGTGAAAGTGTTTTAGGGTCAAGTTGTTTTTATAGATTTGTGTGAGTAATTGGTTTATTGGGCTGGTGTGAGTTTTTGAAATAAGGCTCTGCAGATCCCTTGTCTGTGCAGCCTTGGTTGTTTTGACTGAGGTTGGGACTGTGTTATTATGGGTACTCCGTTGGAGCGCATGTGCAAAACAATTCCACAGTATAACGAGAAAATCGAAGAGTTGTTTCAAGGACCTATGGGCAAATTGTTTAAACCTTGGCCTGGGGAGGGCATGCATGATACACATGTTTTGGAACATATGTATACACATCTGTTGTCAACTTATAAAGGGAAAAAGTAAAAAAATATGCAGAGTATACTTGAATTATGGAAATTGTTTGAGGAGGAACCAATCACGTACGCATTCATCTGCCCCCATTTGGTCCTTTCCTTTATAGCCTTCCACAGGGTACACCAACCCCCGGTTTTCACCCCCAACTGAGGTCAAAAAGGAAACATCAGGTGATCCCAGGTCAGCACAAGACTCATTAATTGTGTAAATAGAAAATAAGTCCGACAGATGTTTAGAGGCAGCATTGCAGAAGGTGGAAGAGAAGCTCACGAAAGTGGCGCAGGGACAAGGGGAGGAGCAGTTCATGGAGATAGGCAAAGACAAGGGGAGGGTGGGACAGTGTAAGGAAAAGCAGCTTGTTGGGAGCTCGGCAGGCCTGTTTTTGGGCCAAAGGACCCACACAACTATGTTTCCCATGAAGGCATGGGGTTGGAGTGTGCGCACGTCGTCGCGTGCTATTTAAACTCCTCCCCGGCCCGTGCTGCTTGTTGGTGATTGTTGGCGTTGCAGGCATGGGCTGGAGGAGCACAGAGCAAAGAACTTGCAGACCCGGCCCTCGATGGTGAGGAAGAGGGAGGAACATCACAGACAAAGCTCAAAGGAGCCATGGCTCCTTCCTTATACCTCACGGAGGCATGAAACACATCACGGTGACTGCGGCTCGACCGCTCAATGCAGGAGCTGCTTTGCCTGGGGAGCAGCCATCTGCCCCCCCAGGCCTCAGTTATGTGCATGCAGGATTTCAGAGGTGAATGGACGGAACAGGCAAGACTGTGCTGTTGTTTGATGCCATGTGCATTACGACATAACTCTACTGCCTCCATGAACTCTAATTGGTGAGAGCTGCAGGAGGAAAAGGTCCTGTTCATGAACACTTAGGGTGTGAACTGGATTGTCAGGGACGCAATGTGTTGTCTGGTGCTGCTTGCTCTTCTCAATTCATAAGATGGCCATGTTACGACTCATACCAGTTCATAAGTGCACCTTATGGAAATAATCCCTTCCAGACAGCAATAAAGGTGTCCGAATGGAGAAACAGTTGGGGTGCTGTTAGTATATGTAATGTTCTATTCTGATTACTTGTTTGCCATGTCTCATGGTTTGTGCTACTGCTGGTTCAGGAGACTGTTCTGAAAACACCATTTGCTTATGTTAGTAGCTTGATTAGGGAATGAATGGTTTAAGATACAGGTTCTACGAAACATGATCCTAAGAAGGATTATGTGCTGCTAGCAGGAGGAGGTTCAGGAGGTTAATTAACCCATAAATTAAGATGTTAGTTACATTACTATGTTTCATGAAGTGTATGTTTTTTTCCCTTACTCCCCGTACCTTTCCAATTCAAGAATCCTAACCCTTTTTACAGTTATCCTAAACACCCCCTACCTATAACTTGTCCCTAACCCTCTTCCCCCCATTAGCTGTCTCAAATATACCTGTTGGTACAAAGCCAGGAGCCCGTGCCACCCAAGGTGGGAGGGTTCAAGTGCATTTGGCTTCCTTGGTCAGGAAGGAGTTGCAAGATACTCATGGGGTGTGAAAGACAGATTCTCTTCAAGGCGACAGTAAAGCTATTAAAGAGCTTAAGGCAAACACAAGTGAGGAATCCCAAAATTCAGGGGAGGGTCCAGAATGTCCACAAGATAGGAACAAACACCACAATAGTGTAGACTATTACTCAGTATATACTCAAGAGGAAGCAGAGTACAACTATAATGAATGGTAGACAGCTATCCAGGAGGAAGTAACACCTTCAGGCCGCTGACTCAGGCCGGGACTGGGTTGAATCGCCCTGGTTAAAGGTAGGAAGAAAACCTCCAAGAATAAAAAATGAGGGATACAGCTTTGATTGCTACAGAAGGGACCAGTGAGAGCTCATTATGAGCCCTAGTCCCACATGGATTGGAATAACTTAATGTGCACCTTGGCCTCCCTCAGTGCTATACCGGCAAGTGCATGTACGCCTTCAAAAAACAGACAGCAGGGATCATGTTAGCTCTAGGGAATATAAATATCTTCTTTGCTGCACTGGAACAGGCAGATGAGATATAGAGGAAGGCCAAGTATACTGGAATACATTGAGCAGTTATACACATGATGTTGCCCCATTTAACAACTGTCAAGCACACATAGGGAAAGCTTTTAGGGACTTACACCATGACACACCTGACATAAACTCTATCATGACTTGCTCAATGACAGCAGATGAGGACCCCACATACTACATTCAACAGATAAAGGATATGTTACTGTTAGAGACTGGAAATATGTGGAACAACCACATAAAGGAAGTGAGAAGAGGGAAGTAAAGTGACTCTTGTTATGTGTGTTCGATAATCCCCCCATGCAACAGAAACACCCAGACTGTTCATACCACAAGAATTGCCACCAAAAGTAGTTCAAGATTTAGTTCAGTGGATAGAAGTTGACTCCACAGCATACACCGATAACTACATAAATATAAAGAAGATGGCAGACACAGAGTGTTTTGGAGAATCCTATGCTGAACTATCAAGCAGTAGGGCAGTGGAAAGGCAAAGCTATCTTTATGGTACCACCACTGAGCATATATCCTGATGAAGTAGGACAAGAACAGCTTCAGTGCAAAATATGACCTCAATTGCAAATGGAAGGTGCTTTGTATTTTAGAGATAAATGGATTGAGGAGATGATGTGGTGCAAAGTAGGTGGGATGGTTGGACCAGCAACTAGTGCAGTATCGCAAATAATTGAGACATGGTTTGCTGTTTGGAAAAATGTGTTCAGAAATGGGCGTGGATTGATGAGTATGAGAAGCCTACAGAAACTTAAATAAGTCTCCTGTTTCAGAGACAAAGGCAGAATGCACATGGGGCCTAACACACAGTCTATCATCACCATCAATCTCGCAGACATCACAGGGGGTACATCAGCCTTCATGGACGTATATTGGATTTGTGGGGGTTTGGCCTACACCCAATTGCCAGAACTCTGGAAGGGTGTGTGCTCTTTGGCACCACTGCACTCTCCCATGCTGTTTTTTTTTAGATTACAATCTCACTATAATAAGTGAGCACCCCATGTCCAAACCAGGGTACCTCATGCATCAGCTGAGACATTCTTTTCCTCTTGTCTTTCTCCTGGTATACAAGCAGCAGTGAATGAGAAATGTCTCCAAACTAGTTGGGAGCTGATTCAACTTGCAAAGCAAGTGAGAAAAGGACTAAAAAGTGTTTGGGAGAGATTGAGAGCAATTAGGTTGATTACCCCAAAATATAGATTTGCACTTGACTTACTCACTGACATGGAGGGTGGCATCTAATCAAAGATAGCCAGTTCCTGGTGCACGTACATACCATACGTACAAATGGTGCAGATAATGAAAAAAGAACCCTGCTACGCACTGAAATGTGGCAACGTAGTGTGTGCCTTTGAAGGGTCTTTCTTCTGTGATTTGCACCGAGCAGCATGTTGTTATGGGAGCTGCCAAGTGAAGAGGCAGGGGAGCTGGAAGAAAAGAGTTGTTAGGTATGGCGTTGCTAACACTAGCAATGCCATTACACTAACCCCATCTCTCTGGTGAATTGTCAAGGACTTGTCAATGTGCAGCACATCTCCCCCCTCAAGTGTGTCCTCATGTACTTTGCGGGTGTCACTGAATTCCTGTATATTTTCTGCACAGTCATGTGCATAGTCTCCTTCTTGTAAAGTGTCTGCTAGGAAAATCGTTGGTTAACAAGTCTGCACCTTTCGACGTGAAGGGATGGGTTTGATAGTAATACTTCATACCATGATGCTCTGTGTGTTGTCAGTGTGCTCCTTGGTTTCTCCAGCAATGCAAAAAGGGTGTGCTCCATGTGAAGAGTGGTTCTGCACCCCATATTAGTCCCTGCTGATTTCTCCACTGCATATATACATCAGCAGCCATGGTTTGTTCACACTGGTAGTGTCCTCTCATTACTGGGTCAAGTTTCCGACTATAGTAGGCTGTGGGTTTGTGCCCCAAACTTGTCTTTTCTGTCAGTTCTGCCTTCATCACTACTACATCTGTGTGTGAGAACAGGAAGAATTCCTTTTTGTAGTCTGGGATCAATAAAACTGGAGCTGTGCATATTGCTTCTTTCAGCTCATTGAATACATCAGTCATCTCTATGTCTGATATCTTATATCTTATGTCTCTTTTGTGCCTCTTTTGTGCTTCCTTGAGAACGTCTAGTAAATGTCTGCTGTACATGCTGTAATCAAAAACCCATGCTTGGCAGTAATTGCACAACCCCAAAGAGTGCTGCATCTCTCTCACTGGAGTGGGCTTGGCTGTCTTGCGTATTGTCTCTGCCCTTTCTGACATGATCTGTCGGCCATTTTGGGAAATTTTCTGTTCAATGTATAGTACTTATTTCTGACAGTATTGTAGCTTGGTCTTGTCCACCTTGTATCCTTTGTCAGCCAACACTGTCAGCATGTGTACCGAGTAATTTCCACACTGGTTTTCTCCCGTGCTGCAAATCAAAATGTCGCCTACGTACTGCAGGACCATGCTTTCCATCTGTATGTTGCCTAGGTCCATCTGCAGAACCCTGTTTAATATGAATGTTGACTCGCAGTAGCCTTGAGAAAGTCTTGTATGTTTCCTCTTCCAGTTTCTATGCATAAAGGAAGTCAAGTCTGGGTGTATTGGAACAGGGAATAATGCGTTTTTCAAGTCTATGACCATGAAGCAGGCAGTTTCTGTCGGAATGATGCACAAAATTGTCGCTGGATTTGGAACCAAAGGATACTCTGCTTCCACAATGTGATTTAGGGGGCATAAGTCCTAGATAAAACGCCATGACCCCCTATTTGCTTTCTTAACTGGGTACACAGATGTGTTGCATGGGGACACTGATGGTACTAATCTGCCTAACTCCACTAATGCTGCAATCGTTCCATAAATGCTCTCGTCTGCCGCTTTTGATAATGCGTTTTGTTTCACTCTCTGTATGATTGCACCTGGTTTCAGCTTGATCTTCACTCCCCCAATTCTTTTCAGAAGCCCCACATCATAGCGACTTGCTGTCCACAGAATACTTGGCACATTGGCCAGATCCTCCTTGCAGAAGGATGGTGGTGCTTCCAGCGCCATTGCCATCCTCTGTGGTACCTCTCTGTAGTCTATTTTCAGCCAATACATCACACTAATTTCGAACACCATTTGGTGCTCTGATCGCTTGTCTTCAAACAATTATTCTTCACTGCTCGCCATGACCATCCTGTCTTGTCCATCCCATGCACTGCTATCCATCAAACAACTGCCTTGATTTCTATTGGCACAATTGTCCATTCTGCCTCATCCAATGGTATCTCAGGTCTGAACAAATACTTGTTTGGAACACGCCACATCTTCCCTTCAATACTTGGGAGCCATGCAATTGCAATATCAGTCCCGTACTAGAACAGCTCCTCGTCTGCTGCACCCCAATATGTACCTTACCTCCACATTAGGCTTGCATGATCTCTCTTAGATTAAGCATGTGTATTCCTGGTGTAGAGCACACTATCCCCTTATCTGTGAATGAGAATGTCATGTTCAGTCTGCTCATGTTTCGTCCTAGTATATTTACATGTGTCAGTCGAGAGTAAAGTAAAGGCAGAGATAAATTGTGTTCCCCTACAGAACAGGAGATATTGTCCGTAAAAGGAACCACTTTCCGAGCCCCAGAGAATCCTTGAGTATTCATGGCATCGCCTGACAATCTAAATGTTCCCTCTTGAATGCAGGACCTAGTCGGCCCTGTGTCTACAAGAAAGGAAAACGTTTTGACACCTATCGCCATGCCTATGTGAGGTTCCTCTGCAGGGTTGGGTGATCAACAGGATGGAACACACCAAGTCTGTCTGTGGGCTGTCCTATTGAGGTTATAAGGATATCCTGTTCTCTATAAATGGGTTTTTCCCCACCATGGTGAACCCTCACAGTTTTCTAATGGCGACTGTGGCCAGGGAGTCCATGTGTGAAACTGTGCCATCATTTGGCTACATGCTGCTCTGTATCTGTGGCACCTGCTGTGGGCTGCTTTGAATCTACAGTGCTTGAAAATACTGTGGTATGGGTGCTTGCATCTCTGATATCTATGTCATGGCTTGTGTGCCTGTGGGTGTGCACTCTGTGTCTGTCCCTGCTGTTGTTGTGTTTGGTCCTGTGTGTAGTAGTCATCCTGGTCCCCCTGATATGTCTGATGATATTGCAATCCCCAATTCTGCTGCATCCCTCTGTTTCTGCATGCTCTCGAAATGTGCCCCTTCTGCCCACATAACCAACACTTTGGTGGCTCTCTCCCTTGCCACTGGAAACCCCCTGCATAATCCCCAGGACCCTGCAGCACCTGCAGTCCGTATCCCCGAAACCCTCCTGGAAAAACCCCTTGGTTGTGATGTATCTGTGGCCCACACCCACGTCCACAGAACCCTTTCTGCATGTTTCCCCACCCATGAATCCTCCCCCATGGGTGACGGTGTGTACTGCTGCAGCTGTGCTCTCTGTGCACTTGCGATAGTCAGCAC